>NC_133208.1:22079473-22094473 GCF_958299795.1 Porites lutea
ATTAATTTATTTAGCAATTCCAGTGATGTATACATTAACCCTAATAAACTAAAGCCTCGTCCAAATGGACGCAACATTGTTGGCCAACAACTCCCAACATTGTTGTTAGCAGAAGTCAAAGAAGAATAAAGACCAAGATGTAAATCAGATTCCTATTACTTCATAGTGTAGCGAGCGAGTTGCTTGAACACACCCCCACTCATCCAACAATGTTGTGTCCGGTTAATTGCACGAGGCTTAAGTACTAGTAGGTGAAACTGTACTTAATACAGTATTAACGGTAAACACTAGCAAAAAGTACATTATATTGTCGAGACTAAGACGAAATAATTAGGAATTGCGCATTTTCAAACGCACTCTTATCGTCACATATCTCATTTTTCAGTATATCAACACAACAGGAGTTCGAGTGTGTTTAAAAGAGTTGTACGAGTCAAAGTACGACCCTCTCTCAGTATCATATACTGTCTTGTCAGGTAAGAACGGGTTTATGGAATTGTCGTTTTAGTAACTCATAGGTTTTACTGATTACTCACAACTAATTCATTATGAATGCATAAAGAGAAATAAGTTACACGAGAGTCATTTCATTAATAGAGGAAGGCGATCATTTTAGATATTAGCTCCCTGGAAGTCATTCAATGTTTTTGCTACTGATTATCCCATGCACAAAATGCTCTCAATTTGGCGTCGTCAGTTTTATTTTCCTCTTTTCCTCCTGCTGAGCGTAACGGCCGCACCAGCAGTTGGGATGATGTTTGTGAAGCTGCCTCGTCCCCTGAGTCGTTCGCGTTGCTTGCCTCCATTTCTCGCGCTTCCCGATTGTTCTATTCTTCCTACTAAGCCTTGGGAAGCCTGTGGAAAAGACACTCTTTAAGGGACCAAATGTTTGGGGATTTCTAGACTGCACAGTCGTTTTATATCTTTATCACAGATATTTGCCAGCCAAGATGGAGTTATTTCGGTGGCTACTGTTACCTCACAAGTCGAGTTTGCGCCTCGTGGCTGACCGCTGAGTCAAACTGTTCTACGATGAGTTCCAATTTGGTAACGGTTCACAATCAAGAAGAAAATGTCTACATTCAACACCGTCACAACGGAGAGAGATCTTGGATTGGACTCAATGACCGAAGTGTGGAGGGCTCCTTTGTGTGGACAAACAAAGAAATAAGCAAATTTAGGTTCTGGGCCCCACGGCAACCGAACGACTGGAAAAACGAAGACTGTGTTCACACTCTTGGCGCCAAGCATGGTTACACTTGGAATGATGTGCCATGTACTAACTGTTACAACTACACTTGTTTTAAAGGTACTAAGCGTAGCACTATGAAGATTTATAACTATATATCTTAATCTTCATGTTCCAGATAGTGAATCTACCGAGTTAAAACTACATTCAAAAAGGTCGAAACACAATTACACCATGTTAGGCAGATGGTTAGACAGAATGCTTGAAAAGGAAGAGAGGGTAACACCAATCAGTTTCATTATAATTCGAAACATAGGGAAACGAATCGTATACATTTGCATTAAAAAAAATGTCCATTGACCTAAAAATGGCCCAAAAGCCTGAAATCGGAGTAATCAAAAAAAGAGCGAGAAAGCGTTCATACGTTGGAACCACGGGAAAAGTCGCGCTAACCTCCGCTTGCGTACTTTTTAACCCGGTTTTCTAAACACCTCTTTGCAAATTATTAACGTCCATAAGTGTATACGTTAATTCATGGCACGCTTACGAATCTTTTGCAAGTTCCTTTTTTTCAAACATTTTTTTTTTGCCTTGACAGTGTACGTCAATTACCCAACTACACCACAGTATATTCTTTTTAAACAAGCTTCATTAACCAAAAAAGCCATGTTGTTTGACAAGAAGCCTCTTTGTGCTTACTTTTTAGACTCGGATGAATGTACCACTTGTTCCCATTCCTGTGACGTCAATTCCGTTTGCCAGAATACCGCGGGTTCATACAAATGCTCGTGTAATGCTGGGTACACAGGAGATGGAAAACTTTGCAATAGTATTTGAGATACAGTTGATCCTCCATGTGCGACCACCTCTCCTAAGCGACTCATAAGTCGACATGGAGCTGCACATATCGTATTTTTGAAATTGCACAGAATGAATTGTTTTTTCAAAGAGACGACCTGTTAATGTTCGATTTTTGTAAACGACACCTTCCCGTAAGCTAATCTAATCTGAAGGTTCTTATACAAGACGACAAAGCCATTTAAGGTGCAATGTTTGTGTACAAAAGCTCAACACTGTCATGTCATTTTGGAAAAAAGCCTAAAACCATATTTGTCTTAACATGCAAACAACAAACAAACAAGAACCAAAAAAATTAATACATCCTCCTTAGCTACCAGATGTAAACCATCAGGTAGATTTAATATTAGTTATTCTAACGCTTTACGTAACTTACAATTCTCATGCAGATATGGACGAGTGTTCTACCAACTCTCACGGCTGTGACGTTAATGCGGTGTGTAGTAATACTGTTGGATCTTACGCATGCGCATGTAAAGCAGGATTCACAGGAGATGGATTTACATGCACTGGTGAGCCGTTTGGGTACAATTTTGTTGGTTTGATATGTTTGTTTTTTGAGTGAACAGCAACGACTGCTATACAAGACTCTTTTGTGCTCTTTTCGCCTTTTACAGTTTTGTAAAGCTGGTTAGGCTGGAATTTATATTAATTTTAGTGTTGAATGTATGTAGTCAACATATAGAAAAGAGGAGCCAAACAACCAGTTCATCTGATAAGTGCAACGATGGTTATTGTTCAAACATGCGATCATTTTTTAGGGCTAAAAGTCAATTGGTTCGATAGCCTAACCGTAAAACAATGGGAAATAATGATAAACAATGATGTGCTATAATTGTTTTGCAACCAATGAGGAAACACCTTACGAGCAGCTCTTTCATTACTGTTTTTTTGTTTGTTTTTTTTTCATCATGCTTAAGATAACTCCTTCCGTTTTCCTCGTTCCGTTTTCTCTTAGCATTAAAAAAACGTTTTGATAATACATTTTGGCATTCTTCGTTTTGTAGATATTGACGAGTGCGCCAGCGGTACTCACAACTGCCACAGCTCACTTGCTTCATGTACAAACACAGTGGGATCTTTTAGTTGTTCATGTAATAATCCTTCCAGCGGAGATGGCAGAACTTGCAATCTACCATCAGGTAATCAACTCGCCGAATATTAGGAAGGTTGTCCATTTACTAGACCTCTAGTATACCGGCGAAGGGATCGTCGTTACTTCCGGTAGGATTGTCCTAATACTCATTTCGTACCTACGTGACTAAACCAGCCTTCAAAAAATGTTTGAGCCTCTCACTCTATCTGGATTTTGTCCTGCAACCTCTTATGTTAAGGAAAATTTGAAGATAGCGGTCTAGCGATTAATGGACTATGATTCGTGAAGACGTCACTTATTTGACTGCGGGAGCTTTAAGTTAATGGTAGTTTCTTGGTGTTGCGGAAACGACACAACTCAAAACAAAAGAGAACTAACATTAATTAGTTTCTGCAACACCCAGAAACAATGCACCCAAGATAACATACACTAGAGAGTTCAGTACTCCATAGAAAAGTGTAAGAAAACGGTTTTTAGTCGCAACCTGAGCAAGTAAGAGGAACTGAAACGTTGCGACAAGGACCCCATTAGCTGCCATAAACTGATCGGATGGACTCATGATCAGTGGCCAACTTAAAACCTTGAGCATCATCAAAGGGTTCTTGGTCCAATTTTTTAAGAGAGATAAAGAAGCTTCACTATAAGAAACATATGAAAATGGCGCGTTGTAAATCCGTTGTACAAGGCGAATAGTACTGGGGGGCTACATGCTTGAAAGGCTTAACTAGCAGAAATCACTTTGTCGTTAGACCCTTCTCACTAAAATGATTAACTAAAAGAAGATTGAGATGGGAAAGTGCCTGCACAAGCTTGTGTCAGTTTCAATCAAGTGATCATTTAACTTTGCCTCTATACTTATCAGTTTGGGGTTTCGTAACTGAACCGACGCAACGAAGTGAAATAATCTTGTTTCATCTCTAATATTATTTATTGAAAATATATCACCGTTTCTGATTGTCTCTAGTCCCATCGCTAAATCCCCATAACCGGCACACGGTTACTATATTTGGAAGCCGATGTAGGACGTACCCAGTCGATGGCATGCTCCTCCTCGATCTGCATAATTCTTCGCATCTTACTCAGACTCATTCAATAACTGTTAAATATATGAAATATTGTGACTCAAGAAGATTCTCAATAGAAGAGGAAAACTTTGAACTTGTTTCCACCATGTTAAGGCGGGGAGTCGAAAAATCACCCACATTGATCACGTCGAGCGAACATTACATTACTCACGATATATGCAGTATTACTTTCAATCCGGAGAATCGATTTCTCTAATTTTGCCGATTAACTGCGAATGCGGTCAACTTTAATCATCGAGACCCATCTGTTGTCTAACGAAAAGTTCAGAAAGAAAGAGCCTCAGAGAATGTTCCCCTAAATCTTAATTGTACTAGTTAGTATCTTTTTCTTTTAGCATCTTGTGTTTGGATTTTATTTTTGTTCATTCACGGTCACGTCTGAAAGAAATTCAGTTTGCTACATCCGCTTTCCTTCCCCTTACAGTGTATTTTATTTCGCCCTTCCTTCCCTTTACCCTTGTTTACTAATTCTGTTCCAATTTGCTTTACGACCTTTTACCAAAAACGCCAAACGAAGATAAATGCGACTTCAATCATTAATGTATTCGTACCGTGCGCAAGTCACTTTTTTTACATTAGGAGCTTTTACAATAGAGAGCCACCACGTACAGGAACGAGAACGTCATAAAAATCATAGATTTAGATTAGCGACTTTGCCAGTTTATCATGCTTTTGAACCTCCTTCAAAACTTATTAGTATTCAGTAGGGATATCGTCCAATGGACTTTATGAACTCAGTCTCTTGGGGCGGGGCTTTTCATTCGGTCTGAGGAAAAATACGAGTTAAAATGACTGAAACATTTATTGTAAATACTAATAAACATAAAATGTTATGTAGTACCCTCGGTCATCCTAATTTGCAACAAAATTAAAAATTATTTGCGAAAACTTATTCACAAAAATGTCGAAGTTTTTTAACTGAGAAATCACCAGACTAATCCAATTTCACGACTGCTTATTCATAGTTGGTGAAGTGAGACGTAAACAATTCTTACATGTACCAGTCACTGACCGGTTCGCAATTCCGCAAAACTTAATTTATATCAATTTCCCATTATGTCGCGTCGCATCGCAGCTAGATGTAGTGACACTCTCTTCGAACGTTTTTCCCTCTTGTACGATTCAGAATAACTGTGGAAATTTTTTAAATTTGGATAGCCGTTTTGCGAAGGCAGGTAGGGGGGGAGGTGGGGGTCCCCAGGTAGGTGAGATGAGCCGCTTAGGTAGGGTAACCCGCCTTTCTTTACAATCTTTCATATGGTCACCCCCACCTATCATGTAAACTTGATCAAATTAAAATGAGAGAGTATATGGACGGGGGGGGGGGGGGGGTGGGGTGGGGGGGGGGTTACCCATCTACACGTGAACAGGTCTTTAAACTGTGTACTTGAGGTTGTACAATGTATTTGCATAATTATATCTAACCAACCTTTGTTTTTTTGGCTGCTTTTGGGTTCCCATTTTATTATTTTCTTTTTAGTTAAAAAGAGAAAACCGTTATTTAGCAATCCTATCCGGTGAAGTGAAAAATTTAGTAACAGTAATATTTTATCAGCCTACCCCATAAAATGGCTTTTCCGCCAAAATTACAACCGCAATTTGATAATTGGAAGCATAGTTATCTACTTTACAATATGTGAAATTTATTGGGAAAAAATGAAATAAGGAAACGACGCATCTTCACTTCGGCCTTAAGCTGCTCGAGATTCTTCTATATTACCTAAAGATTCTGCAGAGTCATTCCAGAGGCGGACTGCTCATGACCGCTGACCGGCAATGAATCTAAAGGAAGGCATCGCAGCCTAACTTGTTTCTGTTTCCGAAGGCTGATTTTCCGAGAGTGAGCATCGACCATTTTCTTAAACCTGTTACAGATAAGAGGCTGAGCAAGTCCCTTAACATGTGTTAAATAAACTCGAATTTTTTTTAGTCTTGTCAAAAAGCACAAGGCACTCGTTCTATCACTGGTTAAAAAATCTTGCGCTTATTACGTTCGAATGTTAAACCAGTGATATAAAACACTGCTGTTCGTGTTGCAAACATTACTAAAGACGGGAAGGCTTTCAGACTATAAAACGATTGTTTTTCCTTTTCCCACATTGAGATACATTACCTTAGAATTAAACACTATAAAACATTCACCAACATTTGACAATTAACTTGAGCGAAATGGAATAAGAGTGATAAAAATTAATTTGAATAACAGCTTGAATACAGTTTTTAAGTGACGTTTCGCTCCATGGCGTCGCCTTCTTGGTTGCTTAATTAGGCTTCCTTTTAGGGAAAGAGACCGTAACTGATAGGGAGATCGGGTATGCCAAATATCTGTGAGAATACGGACTCTACGTCTCCGACCGAGTTTAATAAACTCTGGTGGAGCTAAACTTTAACGTCACTGAAATTCGCAGCAGACTGCGAGATTAAAAGCACACCATTTGAAGAGAGAGCATCAAGCTCAAGAAGAAAAAACTTTCTAGGCGTTTGTTATTTTGCGCTTTTTTCTGATCATTATGATACAATTAGCTTCAAGCGTATCTGACCCTGCTATAAAGGGAAGATCTTCAGGAAGTCTAGTTCGCTGCTTTCTCCTTGACGCACACGGATCCGTGCAAAAGAAGTAAATGAAATTGCGTGAAATTTCAGGCAGTGAAAAATCAAACAGAAATAGTTCTTTCTTCCTTTTGAGTTCATGGGCATCCTAACTCAAGGGATTTTAAAAATCGACCTTGGTGCCAAAGTTCCAAGAAGGCAACCTCATAACACAAGACCACTCGGTAAGATGTTTTTTAGAGTTTCAAAGGTATAAAGTAAAAGTCGCTTACTACCGACTGTACAACGTTTTAATAAGCTCTATTTTTTTACAGTAACTGAGTTATTTCTCGCGCGCTGATCGGCTAATTTCTATCAATAATAAGAGGAAGGAGAATAAAATTTTCATTTCTGTAAGACGGAACACCCTATAACGGACAGTTTCTAAAATTTATCCGCTTAATACGGACACCATGTAAAATGGACAACGCGGACACTTTTCTGTGTCCCGAGGCACAAACTCGCATACATTGTTAACCCTGCTATTTACGGACATTGGTTACCTGCGCACTGTCTATTTTCCTTGTAACAATCTCATGCTAATCGTAGATATTGTACACTGTTCAAACAATGACAGATTTCTTTGGGTTTAAGAAGCAGAATAGCGTGTTATATTTGATTTTAAGTCAGTCTTTCTTCCCGTGTTTGACCCTTGTACTATATAGCCATTTAATATATATTTTTTTCTGCTACAAAAATTGCACTTCCTTGGCTTTTCGAAGCAGTCAGTGTTCCTACCCTTCTTCCTCTTTGTATGCCATAGTCTTTATATCAATACAACATGTGTACTGGACGTTTTTTCGGACAGCCCACTTATTACGGCCATCAGGATGATACAGACACGAAGGCATTTCCCCTAATTGTCCGTATTAACCAGGTTCTACTGTAGTTTTTGTTTTAAAAAGTAATTTTTTTTACTCATCCTTTTTTGCAAACATTTAATTTGTTATAGTGAAAAGCGAATTGACGCCAGATCATAACATTGTCAAATTTTCTACTAGATTCACTCGCGTGGGGCTCGTGCTACGGTGGATCCACATCACTTTGACAATGTTATGATGCAATTTTATCATCAATAAGAGGACAAACGATAAAGAAATTAGCGTCGATGTGATGAATTGAACCAATTTTAGTGCATAAAATTATTATTTAACCTACTATTTCCCTACTTCATCGTACGTAGCAGAGATCGCTCATCCATTTGCGGGCGCAGATCGAGGCAGCTTAAGAATGCCTACAGATATATTTGTCTCCTTTCCCATGTTATTGCTTAAATTTGACTGTATGTCTACCACTCTGTCAAAGTCAATAACCAATCGTCAATTACCCGTATGCAGACAGAGATCGCCACAGTAAAGGCAGGTGCTGGGGGATCCCGCTTTGGGGACGTCAAAATTACCCCCTTTGAACCTGTTTATGTGCTGTAGATAAAACGTTTCGAAAGATTAAAATATTCAATGATTTTCTAGCTTTTTAAAAGTTAGATCATTATTATTTTTTATATATTAGAATGTCAGAATTATGCAAGTCTTAACAGTTATACCAGAAAGATTACCTACTACACTTCTTACCGCGGTTATTGTGACAATGGAATCGGCCCTGGATGGTTCCGTTTCGAAGGGTCCGCCGGTACAAGAATGCCAACTTCATGTCAACCATATCACAGATGTGGGACTCAAGTTACAAACTGGATAAATGGTGGACACCCCACAGTAGCAGACGGTCAGGTCAGCAGGCAGGTGTGTTTCCACTGGACATCAAGCTGCTGTGAATGGTCAACAAACATCAAAGTGCGGAATTGTGGTTCATATTATGTGTACTATCTAAGTGGTACACCTGCTGGTTGTAATCTCCGTTATTGTGGTACTGATTAAACACAAGGCACAATATTTTTCACTTAAAAATAAAGGAGGGAGAAAAAAATGAGGTAGGATAACATAGTAAGGTTAGCGAGTTTTATTCAGTGTTTTGCAAATTAATATGAGAATATAAATGAAAAATAGTCCTACTCTTAGGCTGCTTTAGAATAACCAACATTAGGCAAACAGACAATTGCCTTTGACTTACAGATCAATTAGATATAGAATGGACAACACTGACGTACTGTTAAGAATACAGCGGGAAAATTTTGTTAACTTAGATTTTCATATTGATCGGTGTAAGGGGGTACACGTAACTCGCACTCTAATTGTGAACGAATTAAACCAGGACATTTAAGATTAAATTAGGACGTTTTCACTAATTTTCTCAGCCAAATCACAGTGCTGCAGCCTAGTTTACTCTTTAGCACTGCTGGGTGATTAACTAACAAACCTTAAAGTATGGAAACACTGATCGGCACCAGGGCAAACGGTCACTTATTAATATATTGTATGAAGCACTTCTAAACAAATCAAATGCTGTTTCGTAGTTGTTCTGCAATGTTTGATTACAGTAGAGCGGTCCTCTAATTTAAAGGCAAAGGTACAGTAACTGGCTTCCTCCCGGTCCTACAGTCATTCTGAAGAATTACGACCACAGATAATATAATATAACGATTTCCAAGCCTGTATCTCAGACATCCCTTGGAGTCGAAAGGGTGGTGATCAATCGATGAAATATCACTTGACTGCTAATGATTTCTATCGATACCAATTTTTATCTATTGATTACCCCGGGATGTAACTACACGCGAAAAGTACACCGTAAAAAATACTGGGCCCTACAAACCTGGGTCGGGTTGCATAAAACATCTTAAGATTAAGGGAACTCGTAACTATTATTTCAAAACAATAGGTTATTGTTTCAGAACAAAAGTTAAGAGCCCTCTCATCCTAAGAAGGCTTTATGCAACCTAGCCCTGGCCAGTATCAGCCATCAGAAGATTTTAAAGAAGAGATAAGAATTTTCAAAAAGTGATAATTGTTTGATCCTTCGACTCTTAATTGCAACTCACTTGTCAATAAATGTACTTTTTGCATGAATTCAGTTTTTATTTTTTGATGAACAGTTGAACGGATGTATCTTGCGATATAAATCGATGAAATCTATAAAAATCAAGACAAATCGATGAAGGAAACGAGTGTGTCATCGATTTCTACCGGGAGGGTGGGTGGGGGAATTCTCCCTTATATAAGCCATATAGGTATGTGCCGCCCCAAAGGGTAAAGTTTTTGCAGCGTTTTTCGAAAACGGTTGTAGACCTTGCCCATTTTGTTCTCTGAATCGGGTATAGTTTTTTAGGGAGCTACGGTGGTGTATGGACATAATTGTCGATTGGTTCTATTGTAAGTGAATAACTCAGATATAAACCCACAATATGCGAATTCGAAGTGGATTTTAAGAAATATTTTTTGTTGGCGTTCTCATCTCAGTAATATATAATTATATATTATTATATAATTTCTGTCTAGATCTTTGAAAACATGTATTTTGCGTTTTCTGACCGCCTCCAGGTCTGAAAACTGGCATGGATTTTAGAGGCCAGGTCTGAAAATGAGTGTGGAAAATGACATGTTTTGGTCTGTAATAGGGTCAGGATTTGGAGAACCGGGCGGCACACCCCCACCAAGAATTCTTAGGAGAACCCCCCCCCCCCCCATTTCCCGGTGTTACTGACATTTTTTTTTCTTCTGTTAGCTGTTTGTGTATTTGAAATTCTTGTAGTTCCTGGGTTACCTTAATATCCTTACCTTCATTATAATTTTTACCAAACGTTCTTCCAATGAATATTCTTCGCTTTCTTTGTCACGTCAGTTTTGCTGTGTGTAGCTGCAATTTTTTTTTTTTTTTTTGAGATTTTAGCATTTCAAAAAGATTTGGAATAAAAGGCTTGCAGAATCAATGATGAAAACAATACCACACGGAAAATGCTTTGTACGGTATTTCCGAGATTGCTGTTTTTGTATCAGAAATCTCACTCTTTCGATTTCTTGAAGTACGTCAACAACTCGTACGAAAATACCGTACGCCCGCACTTTCCATGAAGTATTCTATATGAATAACCTATGTAGCAGGCGCATGGAAGTAGTATGAGGTGCGAGAGGGGGACACAGGCGAGGGGAGGGGGAGCTAACCTCCTCACAGCGATGGTTCAGTTCTGTGCCATAATTTCTGCTCCTTTCCACCTCCGGGCTCACTTCTGAGTCCCACACCTTAATTTTCTAGCTCTTTTTGGACTAAGTCTTTCAAAGGATACTTACCTGGGCCCAAGAGGCTCACAAAGCAGGGGCACCCAAAGACTGTTTTCGGTAAAGTATTTTTTTCGGAGAAGCAAATATTGACTAGAATTTTATTACTTGACGACAGCTTAACAATTCAAGAGGATGGTTCCATCCATGTAAAATTTTCGAAGCTTATCTAATAAATTCCCTACGATTTTCTGAAGTTTGATAGTTCACATTTCACCGCCCAGGTTAGGCTGTTTTTCATACAAAAAAGAAAAGTGACCTAAAATTTTAGGATTAAAAAAATGTGATGGAGAGAGGAATCACAAAAATTCTCCCTTTCGTACGTTAAATTATAGCATCTAAAATTTTCAGGAAAGTAATACTGAAACCATCTGGCAATTTCGAAAAGACTCCCAAGTTCCACCAGGATTACTGAATAGGTACAAATTTTATAGTGCCACTTAGAATTTAATTCTAGAAATCGTAAAGTACCCTGGATAGCCTAAAAAGTGCTTTCAACGTAATTGTATTTAAGAGGGTCGTTGGATGCCTCTGATAACGACACCCAATCACATTTATAATCGGACTAACAAAGATACCCATCGCACATCGTACATGGCTGCGTAAACAGGCTCCCAAAGAACCCCATTCATAAAAATCGATACCCATGCCACTCACTGTATAAATAGGCTCACAGCGATGCCCGGTCACTTTATAATCGGGAACGCGAAGCCCCCACCGCTAACCTCCATTTGGCTCACAAGGATTCGTTGCCGTCTTTTGGATAATTAACACATAAATTAAAAAGGCGTTAACTCCCCACATGCTGAACTCACTATCGATATATTATTTTGGACAAGTAAAACCAGGTCACCCGGCGCGTAAGCCCCCTCGGCAAAGATAATCCCAAACGATTCTTGAACAAAGTGGCAACGCCAATAAAAAATAAAGCGAAAGCAAGCTGAAAATTATAAAGCAAACCACATCACAAAGGCGGTAGTACATTCCCCTGAGTCCTAACAAACACGGGCGAGACTTAGAATGCTGACCAGCACAAAAGGAAAAAAAAAATATAACAACTCACCCTGTAATAGGCAATGAATACTCTCCTCAAACAGAACACAGGAGCTTCCACAGATAGCACAGAAAATTTGCGAAAGAAACAAATTCCGTCATGCCTCGTTGGCATAGAAGTGGAGTTCGAAGGCCTAATACGTAGCTTACAGTATTTTGTGTTCCGGCCAAGACAGCCGCATCTGACTGAGCTCCATTGCCAAATTAAAATCTTGCACTGATTGCGGTTGCAAAGGAAGCACGGCCTGCTGCAACGCATCCGACAAAACGGCAGCAGGCCGTGCTAGAGCAGAACCTTCTTTACCCGCGTTCAATGAAACTCTTTGCGAAATGACAACTGTGCATAATTATATATTATTCAGGCTTAAACAATGGCTAATACGTTATCACACGGAATAATGAACACAAGCACAGTTTTAATGCATGCAGAGTAATTTGAATACATCTTCTATCCGCCACAATACAACATCATTTTAAGTGTAATTATAACATACATGCATGCAGTGGAATCATACATGCATTATTGGAATCCAGATAAACCGAATACCTGAGGTCTGCCTGGAAAAATGTGTTCGTAAGTAACAGGGGTTCGTTATCCTAAACATATCACTGTAAGTACGGCGAGGAATGCACTCGGCCTCGTTATACCGCGATATTCCTTTTATAAGGGGTAATTGTCACTCGTTTCTTGCTCCGGGTTGTGGCTGGTGTGCCCTCACCTTTGCTGGAATAAATCTTCTTGTGTATCTGGATTTTCCTAGCTTGAATGTTTAAATGAAATAAACGGCCTCTCTTGTGGGCAAATTTATCTCCAAAGCTAGACGGTTTTCACCTTCCCTTTTGCAGAACAAACCTTCGTTAATTTTCTGTCAGTTTCCAAGGACCTACTTATTATAACTCTATAGAAAAGGATATTAAAGAATCTAATTCTCTCCACTTATTCAAAACAAAATTGAAAAAAAAATTATATATGAATTATTAGTTACAAGTCTTGTAGTAAATAGTTATATTTCATCACATGTTTGATATTATTTTTACACTTATTGTTACATGTACCATACCTTATATTTTGTCAACTCAGTCTAGGTAATTAGTTAATTTATACTTACCTTCATTGTATTTTACTTTCGATCCTGGCCTTACTGTTACTGTTAACTTTATTTTTACTCTGAGGGAGCCCAATGTCTATAAGCCTCATGGTTTCTTTTTGGGCTTCCTCGCCACTTTCATTTGCTTTTGTGTAACTGTCTTAATGTTTTATCGTTATTTGTATTTTGTGGTAAATCAAATCAAATAAATAAATAAATAAAAATAGACTCCACCAACAGCAATAACTGACTCAATAATACTATCTAAAGGAGCATGGAGCATAAAGGAAATTTATTTCTGAAAGAAATAAATGGTTTTATGCTTAACGTGACCATTAATGTGGCATTTCTCCAGCTACCTGGAAGGGGGCGTTCCTGCCATCCAGGACATTATATTTGTGTTTTTATGGCACGAAAGCGAGGCACAAGGCCTCTCTGCTCACTGCAACAAGTAAGTTGGAAAACATTTTTCCCTCCCTTCCCTCCCGTTTGGCTCCACTTTCATCTCCCGAATGGCGGGTGTGCCCTCACCTTTGCTGGGATAAATCTTCTTGTGTATCTGGATTTTCCTAGCTTGATATGTTTAAATGAAATAAACGGCCACTCTTGTGGCCAAATTTATCCCAAACTGGAATTGTCATTATTGGGTATCCCAGCAAACAGAGCTCACCCAAAGCGAGACTCCACCAACAGCAATAACCGACTCAATAATACTATCTTAAGGGACATGGGGCATAAATCACTGTAAGTACGGCGAGGAATGCACTCGGCCTCGTTATACCGCGGTATTCCTTCTATAAGGGGTTTGTCAAGATCTTTTTTTACCACGACGAATATATAAACAGCAACTGGAAATCGTTTAAAAGGAAACAAAAAGGAAAAACAAAAAATTAGACTCGTGTTTTATCCATACATGTACTTCTTTCGACCGCACTCTTTGAGACTACTCGTGAGACTAATAGCTGCTTAACTACTCTGATTCAAAATGTTACAGAGAACCGCAATATGATAAACTTTGACGACAATTGGTTGCTCTGGTTACGTAATATGGTGTCAAAGTGACGATTACTTAAGGAGAAGGGTCGATAAACACTAGAGTGATCGGGCTGAACGTGACTAATGTTTAGAGCTGAAGATAAGATGACAGGATTGCTGGAACGTTGCTGGCCGGAATAAAGGATTTCCGTATTTCATACACAACATTTTTTCAAGGGATATGGTCACAATGTTTGCAAGTTGATATTAAATCAGAACAGCATTTAAATCAGATTTAAATTAAACTCGCAGCACCTTTCTTTTATATACTGTTCTTAAGTCGTGGAGTTTTTAAAGTAACAAGTAATTCTTCATTGCACGGGATTACGTTCTGCTAAAAAGGTATAGCATTTCGACTGTCTTAATATGAAGCAATTTTAATCCTAAATTAAAATTTTTCCACCATAGCGTTTATTTTTACGGTATATTTATTGACTTCCTTAGTTCGACTTTATTGTGCTGTGTCATTAACGACTGCCAAGGGAGAATGAGTTAGCTCATTATTTACACTTTCTTAAGACTGTACAATGCCTGACCTTTAATAAACCAGCCCCACCCCTCACAATCGTCTCTCCTCCCCCATTAACCTTTTTGTGACGTGTTCAGGTTTACAGGGATAATAGTTTTAAGGTAGGCCAATATATATGTGCTATGTCATAACATGACATAGCAGAAACTAAGAGAGGATTAGACAGGTTCCCAATTCTCTCTTACAAAAACTCGAGGGCTCAGAGCTCCGAATTAAACAATTGAAGCAATGCAAGTGGCCTAGTTTGCTTTAGTCAAGAGCCGGATTTTCGGTGCCAGCGTTCAGTAACTGATTGGTCTGATGATCTTA
>NC_133208.1:22104473-22126973 GCF_958299795.1 Porites lutea
TGCATGCGCCTCGTGGCTTACCGCTGAGTCAAACTGTTCTACGATGAGTTCCAATTTGGTAACGGTTCACAATCAAGAAGAAAATGTCTACATTCAACACCGTCACAACGGAGAGAGATCTTGGATTGGACTCAATGACCGAAGTGTGGAGGGCTCCTTTGTGTGGACAAACAAAGAAATAAGCAGTTTTAGGTTCTGGGCTCCACAGCAACCGAACGACTGGACATTGCCAGAAATAGTGGACATTTCGCGCCCGTGATTAATTGTCAGCGGAATCCCATTTCCAAAATGGCGGACAAAAACGATCGTAGTCAGGGAAAGCGTATCCCCCGCGATTTTTTAAATAATTTGAGCTCTGTGGATCTGTTTTACGAAGAAAAAAGCTGGAATGAAACATCTTGCAAGAAAATGTTAGGTTTATACTCGGCCGAGCGGCTGATAGCAACAAAACAGTACGCGGCTGTACCTTTCGTGACATTTTCGTGACAATTTTGTTTTAAAACCAAGCCTAGTAGGCTAGTCTAGGATTTTTGACTGCCTGGAACCTAGTTTATATCCCATGAAGCATCTCTGGAGTTGTAGCAACAACCAAAATGGCGATTCGGTGAGGTTTGGAGTTGTGAAGCTTTGTCCGACCGAAATAAGTCATTCGCAACCATGGCGTCCATTACTGGACTACAGATGGAAAACTGCGGGAAATAATGCGCCTTTGGAAGTATTTTCCAGTTCAAAAATCGTCCTTTTAACGACTGCTTTGGAAACATCTTCCATCGCAGAAGTGATATCGAGTCGTGCAAATTTACTTCAGTGAAGGGTTTATCCTCTAATCGACGAGTATTTCGCATGACTTCGGCAAGATTTTAAGACAATGTATGGAGAAATGGAGCGTACAACGAGAGATAAAAGTGGCCACTTCGGGAAGTAAGTAAACCTACTTCTAATTAGCTATTTTTAATCCACATGCGAAGGTTACACAGCGCTTAACATGTTTCGAGTCGTGCACCGAACACCCGTGAGCTCATAATCGATATATTTGAAAAAGTTTCCTTTTCTCCATACATTTTCTTATACGAATTCGCAGCCATTGTGGTCTTGGTGCGCACGCGCAACCGCCATCTTGTCCCTAATTTCTGGCAATGAAAACGAAGACTGTGTTCACACTCTTGGCGCCAAGCATGGTTACACTTGGAATGATGTGCCATGTACTAACTGTTACAACTACACGTGTTTTAAAGGTACTAAGCGTAGCACTATGGAGATTTATAACTGTATATCTTAATCTTCACGTTCCAGATAGTGAATCTACTGAGTTAAAACTACATTCGAAAAGGTCGAAACACAATTACAGCATGTTAGGCAGATGGTTAGACAGACTGCATGGAAGGGAAGAGAGGGTAACACCAATCAGTTTCATTATCACAAACATAGGGAAACAAGTCGTATACATTTGCATTAAAAGAATGTCCATTGACCTAAAAATGGCCGCAAAAGCCTGAAATGGGCGTAATCAAAAGAAGAACGAGAAAACGTTCATACGTTGGATTCACGAAAAAAGTCGCGCTAACCTCCGCTTACTTTTGAACCCGGTTTTCTAAACACCTCTTTGCAAATTATTAACGAACATAAGTACATACGTTAACTCGGGGCACGCCTACGACCCTTTCTGCAAGTTCCTTTTTTCAAACATTTTTTTTGTTGCCTTGCCAGTGTACGTCAATTACCCAACTACACCACAGTATATTATTTTTAAACAAGCTTCATTAACTAAAAAAAGTCATGTTGTTTGACAAGAAGCCTCTGTGTGCTTTCTTTTTAGACTTGGATGAATGTACCACTGGTTCCCATTCCTGTGACGTCAACTCCGTATGTCAGAATACCGTGGGTTCATACAAATGCTCGTGTAATGCTGGGTACACAGGAGATGGAAAACCTTGCAATGGTATTTGAGATACAGTTGATCCTCCATGTGCGACACCTCTCCCAAGCGACCCATAAGTCGAGATGGAGCCACACATATCGTAACTTTGAAATTTCACACAATAAATTGTTTTTCAAAAAAACGACCTACTCCAATCTGAAGGTTCTTAAATAAGACGACGAAACCATTGAAGGTGCAATGTTTGTGTGCAAAAGCTCAACACTGTCATGTCATTTTGGAAAAAAAGTTTAAAACCATATTTGTTAAAACATAAAAAAAAAAAAACAAACAAGAACAAAAAAAATGGAAACATCCAACCTTAGCGACCAGATGTAAACCATCAGGTAGATTTAATGTTAGTTATTCTAACGCTTTACGTAACTTACAATTCTCATGCAGATATCGACGAGTGTTCTACCAGCTCGCACAGCTGTGACGTTAATACGGTTTGCAGTAATACTGTTGGATCTTACACATGCGCATGTAAAGCAGGATTCACAGGCGATGGAAAAACATGCTCTGGTAAGCTGTTGCGGTATTGTAAAGCACGCTTCCAAAACGATGTGCCTGTATTTTCTAACGATGGACATACAACCTAAATGGTTCGAAATAATAATTAAGTAAAACTAGAAATATGTATCTGGCAAAATTATAGCCTAAAAAAAAACTGAGTAGGTGACCAGGCTCTAATCTATCGTAAGACCTGGGACTCCTTTCTCTCCTGTCTTCTTTTTTGTTCAATTATCCTATTTGATTTTTAAATGCGTATTTTAAAGCATATTTAGCATTATTTCCGCTTAACCTCGCTCAAATCAAAGATCGATTTTGGGGACGTTCAAGTTTTTTTTTCCGTAAAACCCAAACTGAAACGTACGTCCGACAAAACTATCTTAACGAAATTGATCTTTAGTATGCAAACTGAGCAAACAGGGTACTTTGCTCTTATAATTAATAAAAATTCGCATTGATTCGTCATGCATTTCAGAAAGGAAATTTACTCCCTCGAATACTCCCTCTTACTACTAGCTCGTTCTGCTATAGAGCTAAGAGGAAGTCTCACCTATAAGGTATTGATTCAGAGTTTGCTGCATCACTAAACAAGAAGGCTTCCTCACTTTTTTCGCCAGATGTCGACGAGTGCTCTACCAAGTCTCACAGCTGTGACGTTAATGCGGTGTGTAGTAATACTGTTGGATCTTACGCATGCGCATGTACAGCAGGATTCACAGGGGATGGATTCACATGCACTGGTGAGCCGTTTGAGTTTAATTTCGTTTGTATGATATGTTCTTTTTTTAGATTGAACAGCAACGACAGCAATACGAGAGTCTTTTGTGCTCTCCTCGCTTTTTACAGTTAAAGTTTTGGTTTGGCAGGAGTTTAAATTAATTTTAGTATTGACTGTAAGTAGTAAGAAAATAGAAAAGCGGAGCCAAGCAGCTAGTTTATATCATCGGATACGTGGAACGATGGTGATTGTTCAAACTTGCGATCATTTTTTTAGGCCTAATAATATACACGAAAAAAACTACTCAATTCTGATTGGCTGAGAAAGGAGTGCAGTTCTTCTGTTACACGAGTGCAAATTTGTAACACGAGTGCAGATTACAAATGGTTTCTGATGGGTTGAAAACAAAAAAGAAACCACCAAGAACCAATCAGATTAGAGCTGTTTTAACAACAAAATTTAAGAAAATGGCCATTGTTTTCAGCAAACAACGATTTGATTTCATGTACGCAAAACTACAATAGAAAAGTTTAAAAAAATCCAAACACTCAAACACAATAAAAAGAACGTCTTTCTGGCTAACTGTATTGAAAATACGGTGGTAAGAGAAAAATACTGTCAACAAAATCGAGGGAAATGAGCCAGAGAAACCAAACAAGCTACTGATAACAGACTACGCTTTGAGTAGAAAATAAAGAACAAAAACGGTGACAACCACACGCAAGCCATGACAGTTCCACTTTTCAGGCATTTAAATGAACATGATAACATGACTACATGATAACAACAAGGACTTCAAGTCACGTCATTCATTGCTGGGGGTGAAAGGCGTCCGGTTGCTCTCTTTAAGTCTTTTGTCGAGCAAAGACCTCTATTAAAACATCCATGCGATGGTCTGTTTCTTTCTACCTCAGTAGCAAACGAAACCGAAAATTTAAACATCTGGTTCAAACTAAACCAATGTGCCAAAATACCATAACTAACATAACGAAAGTATCCGCAGGTAGTAGTACTAGCCTTAACGAAAGTGAGAAAAAAAGTTTACGAATCATTGTGCAAGGAAAACAACAGTCAGCAAACTGAAAAAAGCAAACCTTACATATTGTAAGTTCAGAATATATCGCCACGACTGTCACAGGCCACAGAGGTATAAATTTCCTCAACGACTACGATGACGCCGACGAAGAAGGGCGACGATGACTCTCTCTTGCAATATCCAAATGAATAATTAAAACCCCAGAGCTGGGGCAAATATTATATTTAATACGGGCGGGAGTTTCCGACATCACAACAACCGTAGCTCCACTCACCCATCGATGGCAGCGTCGAAAGAAAACAAATTTCCCCCTCATTTTCGGGTTTTAATTCTCAACAATTTCTCCATGAATCCCAGCTATCATGGGGTCTCAGGAAAAGACTATCGGACTATGATGAACAGTTGTTAAACAACTGAGCAAGTGTCTTTCATCTTTGGCTGCTCAAAGTGTTCTCCTGATTTCAAAACGGCAGTATACTTCTGACTTGTAAACGCCGGGCTCTCATAATCGAGGATGAATTTAAAAATACTTACTTTTGCTGATTACCAGTTCGTGAACGGAATGAATCATAGAATGAAAAGAAACCACTGCCACGATCATGTCGTTGTTAATTGCAATTGATTAAATTGCAACTACCATACACTGCGACGATCAGATATATATTCATTTAAATTTGTACTTCCGCAGTTCACATCAACCTTATTCTACGACAGGTCAAGTATCTGTAATTATTATTAATGTAATGAGATTTACCATAAGGTAATATGACAAGTAAATATTATCTGTTAAAAATTACTGGCAATTTAATGGTGGGACAATTTTTCTCACAAGTAAGAATTATGGTATAGCCAATTACAGGCCGCAGACGAAAATCCACTATTAAAAACATCGTATCGGTTTTCCCGCCTTTCACTGTCCGCTTTCACTAAAATAGTTACGTTTTCTTCGATCGGGCACTTCAAGCATATAAAGTCTCACTCGAAGAATTTCCCGAAGGACAAGAAAAGAAAACACCAGAAAGAAAACTGAGCAGATTATTGCTCTATTTAAGGAATTTTTAATGATAAAAGGCGAGTCGAGTGTTTTTAGAAGAAATTCCCCAGGCGAATTTATCATGCATCAGCGAATGAGAAGACAACGAAGAATCGAAGAATATTAGCCCCCCCCCCTTCCCCCCTTGAGTTCATGGTATGATGTGATTGCCGAATTTAAAAGGTATTCGAAGAGAAAAATCACGACTACAGCATTACAAAAGACGTCACGAATGGCCTTTTGGTCAAAACAAAACGGACATTAGCTAGGCAAAGTAAACAAGCGGTGTCACTTTTCTCCGGCGTTGTAATTCAAGGAGGCCAATTCAGAATTTCAATCACCAGCTTGAATATAAATCAATCCATAAGTTAGCAGTCCAAGAATCTTCTCCAAAGAGGTACAGACCATTTAAAGTATTACATTCGGACCCTGATTAGTTGAATTACAAATCCATGAACATACGGCTTAAACTCTTTTCTTGAAACTTTGTACATTTTTGTACTTGGTACGTCTTTACGGTTCAGGGGCCCGTTTCTCGAAGGTCCCGGTAACTTAACGGGCCCGGAATCATATTTTCAAATCAAAGTCTCAAGAATAGTGGGGTGTGTTCTGACCTCTAATGAAGTCCATTTTGTTTCGTTAGCTAATAACTCTACTGTATCATTTTCAAAACTTTTAAAACTCCCTTCTAAAATGGAAAACAAAACAGCTTAACGGGCCCGGTAATTACCGGGAGCTTCGAGAAACGGGCCCCTGAACGTGTTGGAACATTCTCACTGAACGTTCAAACTTGTAGTATTATGTGAGATATAGCTTTTAAAAATCACGTTTTTACTTTTTCTTGGAGTTATCGAAAACAAATTTAAACATTTCAAAAACTGTTGAATACTGCAATGTTGATAGTAGTAAATATATCTCTCTTCGCAATCCTTGTGTTTGTATTGATTTTATCTCGCGATTGATAGTGTAAAAGTACAAATAAACTAAACAAATTGCTTCATGGTTGGTTACTTTGTACGATCTTTATTCTCTGGTTTTGAAGAATCACTTACTCGCCCGTATCTCGCTCTTTCGTCTGTAATCCTTCACAACTCGTGAGTAAAAATCGGTACGCACTCACAAACCATGAAGTAATATCTATTTCTTATATTTTGAGTAATTTTGTGTTCTCAGATGTCGACGAGTGTTCTACCAACGATCATAGCTGTCGTGACGTCAATGCAGTCTGTACCAATACTGTGGGATCGTACGCATGCGCGTGTAAAGCAGGATACACAGGAGATGGGAGGACTTGCAATGGTACGTTTGTTTGTTTTAAAAATGAGTCATTGTACAGCAATTGCTGAGCCCTGAGCCGAGCTACATAAAACCTACACTTAAGTAGTACTGTTTCAAGGATCTTCATGTCGATTGATTGATATTCTTGTATCTTAGCATTGAAATTTATTATTGAGAGAGCTGTGCAAAGAACTCATTTACTGTTAGAAATGAGTTCTATGTAAAAAGAAGTTCAAAAGCCTGCATATACTGTGTCTCCTTGTGAAACATGTCTCAAGTTTATCTGGTTTCAAACCCACTATCCTCCATCTGTTTATATGCTGCATTGCATCAATCGATGGACTTAGTTTCCAATGAGCATCTAATAGCTTTTTTTATGAATGCCGAACACTGAATGTTTGTAATGTTTTTCCACTATAAAATGCTCTTAAAAATAGACACAATGTATCTAAATGCTAAAATCAACTCTTACATGAAGCCTTGAAAACGTCAAAAATGTTTGATACATCAGCGCCCTGAATCTTTATTCGCAGATGTTGATGAATGCTCCAGCGGTTTACACAGCTGTCACAAGTTCGCTTTATGTACGAACACCATTGGGTCCTACAGCTGTTCATGTCAACAGCATTTCAATGGAGACGGTAAAAACTGCCAGCACTCTGCGAGCGGTGAGTATAGTTTTCATTGGTCTGGGTTAGTTTAAAAAAGTTAAACTAATTTCAGTGAAAGAGGAGCCCACTTAAAGTGTTTTTGAAATTAGGGCACATGACCTACAAGCCAAAAATTGTTCCTAGCAGACTCCATTCAAAACAAGGACATTGGGTGTGGTCATAGGGCGTACATTAACCCTTCAGTGGGGGGGGGGGGGGGGGGGTAGGGGGCAAATAGCACATAGCTATTCTGACATCAAATCCCCTCAGACACCCTTGATTGTCTATTTCCCAGCAACATTCCTTCCAAGGATATACATTTTTTTTTCCAAATCTCCCAGCCGGTAGAAATTGGCCTGAAGAACAATATTTTGAGGAACAGGTTGATTGGGTGCCCCTGATCATGTAAATCTCTCTGGGATGGGACAAAGTCGTTACGATTCGCAGAGTCTGCATCGTCCAATATCGTATTGTATTCTCGTTTCATTTGGCTAAACGAATCAATGGCCCTGATCCGGGCTGAGAGAGAAAGGTACGATATTGTCCGCTTTTCGGGAATAGGCTTTAAGGAGTCAAATTCATTGGGCGAGAGCAAAATTCCAGGTGAAGTTTGACCCGGGCCAAGTCTTCCAATAGGCTGGGTTTTTCAGAGTTATTTGATGATATTTTGCTCGTGTTCAACGTGAGAAGATTATGCGTGGTTGTAGATAGTCTTATTAGTGCTGCGAAAGTGTATAATTGTGTGATTTCCAAATGGTTTTGACAGGCAGAACTCAGGTATGTGGTCGTGTGGTTGAGCTATTGTACTAAAATATTCTGTGCCAGCAATAAAAAGGTTTCGTCGGTGTTTAGCTTACTAAGCTTAGCTGATTGTGCCTTGGAAAATCAATTCTCGACTCAAGACAATTTTTTTTTTTTTTTTTTTTTATCTTTAATAACATTTATTCAATCGACAATCAACAATCAAAAATGCTTACAAACACTACGATACTTACACTACTTACAATACAATATTTAGAATACAATAGACTAAGGTACTTACTCTGTTTACAATGTAAAGACTTACAATACTCAGTACTTACAACACTACCTACTCACTACTCACACTACAATGCACTATTTACAAGCAGTTCTAATTAGTAATTGTACTTCAAAACCAACATTTACAAAACCAAACATTCACGGTAAACGCACTTATATCTTAAGTGTCTTAAAGAGGCAGCGATTGTGAAGCAAAAGATACACCAGGTTAATGCTGGAGAAAATGAGCAGAGGATCGAGATATACAAATGTATACAAAATCAAAGGCTTACTTAAATAAGGAGCTCACATTTTCCCATTTTTTTGGTAAAATGGGACCTGCAGTGGTCTCTATGTGGTAGAATGATTTGAGGTATTGCAGGAAGCCTGCTATCTTTGGCGAGGTTTCCCTTCTTTTGCTAATCCAGATGTAATTTCTGGCTAGAAGGAAAAGGAAATTAATTTGCTGGCAGTTTTTTGAAGAATCCGGCCTTAGACCAAGTGCAACAAATATATCTAATGTGTAATGTTCCGGTGTAATGTGGAGCAAAGTCAGCTTAAGAGATAAACTATGCCAGAAGAAGGCCACTTTAGGACAAGACCAAAAAAGATGAAGAAGTTTCTCTGGTTCATTATTACAAAAAGAACAATTTGGGTTGTCTTTTACGCCAATTTTTGTTAAGAAGTCGTTCGTTGATATTCGTCTATGTAAAAATTTATATTGGAATTCAATAATTCTTGTACTTTTAGTATATTTAGCGGCCAACTGGTAGGCTTCCCGCCAATTAATCGCCTCCACATCATTTTCGTTGCAGTCTTTTAGCCATTTCTGTTGATTATGGGATGGTAACTTGCATTTTGTAGAAAGCAACTTGGTGTATACAAGTTTGCTCGCACTTTGGCATTCTGTTAATCTTACTACAAAGGTTTCATAATTGTTGCAGTTTTTGATACAGTTTGTTTTACATGTAGTCCAAAGAGATTTTAGAGCAGACACTAGTCCGAAATACTTTAAAAGACAAACTTTGAGGCTGTATTTTTGCTGCAGCTCAGCTAGTGATAAAAATTTGTTATGTTCATCTTTCAAATGTTTCACTTTCGTAACGCCTCGATCAAACCATTCACGATAGAAGACGGGGCAGTTATCGATTCTAATGAGTGAGTTGTACCATAAAGTTTGTTCAAGAAATTGTTTCTCGGACGTTATGTTTTCATCAAAATTGACTTCCGCCCAGATTGAAAGTATCTCTTTTATAAAGTTATTCTTAATCTTGGGATTCTCAGTGGTATCTTTCTTGTTTAAATTACTAGTGAGGACTATTGTGCCTCCAAATCGCTCTAACTCTATATCAAAAAAATATTTCCATTTTCCCTGGTTCTCTTCATCCAGATATTTTTTAATCCATGTAGCTTTCAGGGACTTGTTAAAAGACTGTATGTCTATCATTTTAAGTCCTCCATTAGCATAATCGTTTGTTATAATGTCGCGTTTGATTTTATCTCCTTTTCCATTCCAGAGGAATGAAAAAAATAACTTGTTTACTTCTTTGATAATTTTCACATTTGTATGTAAAGGTGAGAGCACATAAACGAGCTGAGAGGCAACCAGACTTTTTAGGACCGTTATCTTTCCAACTAGGGTAAGTCTACGGTATTTCCAGCAGCTCAAAACATTCCGGACCTTATCTAGTTTTTGATTATAATTTAAAGTTGCAGTTGCTTCCGGATCATTTGAAAACCAGACACCTAAAGCTTTAACTTTACACTTCGGCCATTTAAAGTTTCTTCCACTTTGTAAAATTCGGCTGGTAGGCCGTCGGTCCCAGGGGTCTTTTCTGATTCCATATCTCTTAAAGCCTCAAGGCACTCTTTTTCAGTTAAAACTCCTTCGCACGAAGTTAATTCATGTTCGTCAATGGCTCTTTCATCACCACCCTCAAAGAAAACAGTTGTACCATCTTGGTTGTATGTGTTACCTTTGGATGAGTAGAGATTTTTATAACACACCACACATTCAGTTAATATTTTTTTATCCGAGGTGACAAATTCGCTATCGTTTATTTTAATTTGACTTATTGTCCCTTGCTTGTAGTGTCGTTTTTCTAAATTAAGAAAATACTTGGTGTTTTTCTCTCCTTCATTATACCATTTAGACTTAGATCTCAAAATTGCGCCTTTGGTGCGGATTTCAATTATCTTTTCAAGCTCAAGCCTGCTTTCATTCAATTGTTCCTCCAGGTGTAAGGAGTGCATTTCATCGGAGTTTTTATTATCGATATCCGCTTCTAATCTGGCAATTGTTTGTTCCAGAAATGTTTCGCGTTGTTTAGCTTGCTTTGTTTTGCTCTTGGAGTAGCGGAGCGATTTAGGAGCATATATGTTCCCTAAAGTAAAACACTTTTCATTGGTTTTAATGTCGCAAATAATGAAGCGTCCTTGGGGGTCAGTGTAAGTTTTTTCTATTTGAAAATCGAAGTTGTTGTTGAAATGCATACCCCTGCTTTATTGCTCTTATAAGTACTAAAAATAGCTTGATAGCCCCATTCAGCAGACCATACGTGATTAGTATTTTCAGTGCAGTGGACTTCTTGTAGCATATATGCCGAGTAATTTTTTTTGCGAAGCCAATTAAACACCTCTCTACGCTTTGTATTGTCTCTTAATCCCCTGACGTTTAGTGATGCTATTGTCAAAGCCATAGATATTCTCTTGGGCAGCTTTGCAGAGGAAGCCTTACATCACCTGGTGTCAAAGCTCCACAATCACTGCACGGTATGATAGGAATTTGTACTAGGCGTTTACTTCTAAAACAAATGATTAAGCTATTAAAACATAGAAACCAAACAGAACATGCACAGATAAACACAACTAAATAAGAAACCTCTTCGTAAAGGGACATGGGGGGGAAGCTAGGACTTTTACCTAGAATCTTACAGACAGATAAGAAAAACTGAAGCGCCATCTGTTACGAACCTCTATTCCGATCGCCTAAATAATTATCTAGCAATTGATAATAACGGGTGGCAAATGTGGTCAAACGATACTAACGTGATCTTGGTTACCTAATGAGTAATGACATGATGAAGAAGCATTCTCACCTATCCTGGTATCTCGAGAGGTTTACCAACTGGCCAAATTTTACCTTTTATCAAGAGCTTATCCTAATTCCGTCTCGAGGAAGGTGCGAACAACTAATTCAGTGTCTTCTTTGTCTGTTTCTTGCACAATATTTTCAAAAATTATATTTTCCCGCCTCGAGTAGGCTTCCAAATAGAGATTCTTGTCTTGTACTTCTTTAAGCTTAGCTTCTAAAACAACATTTTTCTTCTGCAAATCGGTTAAAGCGAGATCTGTTTTCTCCTGGTAAAATGTTAGGCTCGCTGTCGAATTCTGCTGTTGCTTCTCAGCTTTATTTAAGCTTTCTTTCAAGTTCTCAATGTCGTGGCTGGCGGTTGTTTGCGAATATTCCAGCTTCTGTATTCTTCCTTCCAATTATTGAAGGGACGTATGGACTTCATTTACTGTTGTTTGGATAGCGTCTAGCTTTTCCAGCTTTCGATTTATCTCCAAAGCTTTATGAAAACCTTCGGCCATGTTCAAAACCGTAAAGATTTCGTCTTCAACCTCGTGCTCCTCGACTACTTCAGGAGAGTTTACTTCATCACTCCTCGCTTTTTTTGCTTCTGGTGAAGTGCTCGACTCCTCTGAAGAGGAACGCTCGCTTCTTTTCCTTTCCAAGATCTTTTTCAACGGTTCTTCCATTTACCACCCGGGAAAAATAGAATATGTGGCGGACGGATCAAGGACACGTCTTACGCCATTGCTACCCAGGCCCCTTTTCAAGACAATTGGAACTAGGTCCAGTTTCAGAGCGCTCTTGGCTTTGAGCCATAGGCCGGTTTTGGCAGATAAAAAGATGATGATTTGTGTTCTCTATAATGCTTGGATCAATTTGCTGTATATTCCATGTGGATTCCTGTCATTTTTCGGACCGCAAAAAAGTTATTGTAGTGTTTTGATAACTATTTAAGTTCTTATGCAAACCTTAACCAGGCACTTTTGGGCTGCATTTCATTCAACTTAAAAACTTCTTGTAAGTTTGAAATGACACTTAGAAATTTTTCAAACAGTCGGATTACTGAATAAGTGTTTAAAACTTAGCTTGCGTCATTCTATATTTGAACTCGTTGAAATGATTCTAGGGACCACTAACTTACTACCCGGCGTCAGATAAAGGCTTTTAATCATCAGCCTTTGAAGATTTTTTATTGTTTCAAATTGCCAAGTTGTAGAATGAGTGGATATTTTTTCTTACTAGGTTTTCAATATTAAACTGGGTTGCTACCAGATATAATTGATAACACGTGATTTCACAAAGTGAAAACATTTTCAGAACAGCACGCTATTTGAACAAAACAAATTAAACAAGTTTCCCGTGACAACATCTATGTATCTGTATACTCTAATAGATCATGGGCAATGATCAATCACAACGCGTATAGCATTCACATCATTTTATAAACATGTATAGTTCATGATCGGGACGACGCAAGTCAAGGCGCATTGAAACACATACAAGAGAATGGAAAGGTAAATTTCCCTTTTGAGATTTCTAAGCGACTGTTTTTATCGCATCAGTTTTCTTTTCTTCTTTTTCGCGACTAAACCTGCCTCGTAACAACCATTTTAGCTTCTCTCACCATCTGGATTTTATTGGCGATTAACGGCCAAATTCTTGGAGACACCACTGCATGTGACTGGTAACTGTGGTAAGAGCTTGAATATAACGGTAGTTTCGTGGTGTTGCGGAGAAGACATAAAAACTAAACAATACCCACACCATGAAACAAAAGCGGACTAACAATTAGTTGTAGTTCCTATATGCAACACCAAGAAACACTGCAACCAAGATAGCACAGAAAGTTCAGTATTCCATTTGAAAAGTGCAAGACAAAGAGTACGATTTTTAGTCGCCAGCTAAGCAAGAAAACAGATGAGGAACTGAAACGTCACGACAATTAGGACCACATTAGCTGCCAAAAACTGATGGGATGGACTCATGATCATTGGCCAATTTAAAACCTTGAGCGTCGTCAAAGGATTCTTGGTCCATGTTTTACGAGAGATAAAGAAGCTTTACTATAAGAAATATATGAAAATGGCGCGTTGTAAATCCGTTGTACAAGGCGAATATTACCGGGGTGCTACATACTTGAAAGATCCAACCAGCATAAATCGCTATGTCGTTAGACCCTTCTAACCAAAATGGTTTAAATAGAAGCATGGGATTGAGAGATGGGAGAGGGCCACAAGCTTGTTTCAGTTTCAATGAAGACATCATAGTGATTTCGTTTTTATTTGTCAAATTTCCATTTTTGTTTTTAACTTTTTTATTTTCACTTCGCCATTTAGCTTTTCGATTGATATTTCGGTTTTTATTTTTTACTTTTCCGTTTTCGTTTTTAAGGTTTTGATTTTCACTTCGCTATTTTGCTTTTCGGTTGAGATTTCGGTTTTTATTTTTTTACTTTTCTATTTTTGTGTCTAACCTTTTTATTTTTACCGATCTATTTCTTTTTACTTTTCAGTTTTTGTTTTTTCTTTTAAATTATATAATGAAAACCAAAACCAAAACCTAATTATAAACATCAAAAAACGAAAGCCAAAAAACCAAAAACAGAAACCAAAACGAAGCCAACAGCAAGTGGTAACGTTGCGAGTATGCGCGAGCCACAGGACGGAAGTTTGTGGTGGTATTGGATCGCAGCGAATGCAGCAAAGAAAAATGGCGCCTCTTTTAAAAATTACCATCGTCGACCATCGTCGATCATCGTCTTAGTCATCTGTTCTATCTTTGTGGAGTGCAGATAAGACAAAGTCTTTTTTGTAATATGCGAGATTGGTCTCAAGGCTAATAAGGCGCAGATCATTCACAATTCTGAGCGGTTGCGGTCCATGAGTGATTATTGTTTCGTGTTTTGGCTTGCGCGCTGACACGTCAAACTTCGATGGGGTTCTGTGTAACAGCTGCAAAACTCCTCTATTAACTGGATTACTGGGAAAAAATCTCTTCGTGTAAGTTGTGACCGAGTAAAAAACGTCCGACGATTTGAATAAAACGCTGTGAAAAAAAAAATTATCAATGCTAGTCCGTTTATATAGTCATAATTGCAGTTCTTGTGACAATCTCCTTGCAATAATACGATTTCACGTCAGTTATGGTTCAGGAACGCCCTGTTGTTCAGAGACGTGCAACCTTACACTGTAATTTTCAGGGAGTTATAATAACTCCTCTAGTGGGGCTAATTTAACTCCTTACAGTGGAGTTATTTTTCGTGGAGTTATTTTAACTCCAAAAAGGAGTTTAAAGAACTCTTTTTCAGGAGTAAAAGTGACCCCAGATATTGAGGAGTTAAAATAACCCCAAAAAAGGAGTTATCCTGTACCTAAAATTTTAACTCCACTTTCAGAGTTAAATTAACTCCAAAAAGAGTAAAAACAACCCATGTAAGGAGTACAAGTAACCCCATTTCGGAGTAATTTTAACTCCAGACTGGGAGTAAAAAGAACTCTTTTTCAGGAGTAAAAATGACCCCAAATTCGGAGTTAAATTAGGAGTTAAAATAACCCCAAAAAAGGGGTTATCCTGTACCTAAAATTTTTACTCCATTTTTGGAGTTATAATAACTCCCTAAAAATTACGGTGTAGTGCAGTGATTCTGCCAGTGATTACTTCTCAGAGATACCTCTTTCCTAACCACCAGTGTCCAGACCAGGTGCAGTGCCCTAATTCTGCGACTGATAAAATTTCAAAGATATCCTACCCAGGTCTATGAAATTGTATGTTTCCATTTTTGACTAGGTGATATAAAACTAAAGACCCAAACTCTAGAAATGACATTTTGTAATATGGAGGCTTTTGAATCCAAGATGCCCCTTATATTTCTAAAATAAAGAACTAGATGAGCCAAAACAGGAGTGTGGCACAAGATGTTTCATATTACAGATGTGTTTTATTGAGGTAACCCTAACCATCAAAAATCCTTCCCTTTTCTCCCCACATTGCTACATACTAGAAAATTGCAAATATGCACACAACAGTGAAAATAATTAAAATAGTAAAGATCAAAGTCATATCTAAAATTGCATTTTCTCCCTGAGATATTGAAGTGAATTTTCTTCCTCTGGTACTTCCATGTTGCACTTATTTTTGCTTTTCATAAATTTTGTTGTTGGTATTTTCTACTGCACATGCGTTAATTATATAATATATAGCTAATAAGGTTTAGCTCCCTTGACTAGCCCATATCTATTTGGGGCCAAGTTCTTATGATTTGAAGATTAAAAAATTGAAAATTAGAGAAAATTAGCTCTAACTTTTCCCTTTCGTTCTATTTCAACATGAGGAGAACTTAAGGATCTTAAAGCCTGATATTTAGAAAGTCTGAGTTTATGGTTGTTTCAAGTGAGCCAATGTATGACTCAATAAAATTAAAGCTTGTTTGTGTGTCTTCTGGGGCACCAAGACTATTTGATGCAGTTCAGGATGGAGTGACAGACCCTTCGCATTCTGCAGATAGCATAGGGTTAAATAAAAAACAGATAGTCGCCATTTTGTACCAGCTCTGCTATGGCTTGAGTGAAAAGTGCAACTGGTTTGAATGTGACGATGCAGTCGTCCTCAATGACTACCACCTAAATCAACAAGGTTTTGTGCTGAGCATCTCGTAGGGAGCTCCTGCAACAGGCAAAAGGCAAATGAAATTTTCCATAACTTGTCATCTTGCAACACCACGAGCATCAATTGCAACTTGTGCAGCCTATGATAGATGACTATATACACTACTACTGTATACGCAGCCAAACTGACATTAATAATAATAATAATAATAATAATAATAATAATAATATTAGTAATAGTAATAATAATAATAATAATAATAATAATAATAATAATAATAATAATAATAATAATAATAATAATAACAATAAATGTTATTTAGCCAGGGTTATCTCTTCAGCATAAAATGCTGCTATCAATGAGGGCCCTGGAAAAAAAAATAAAGTAAATATATAAAATATATAAATTACAGTAACTAAAAATACACTAAAAGTTAAAAATACAACAAGATTAAAAAATTGTTTTAAAAGCTAAAATACAGCAATTAAAATGCATTTAAAAGCTAAGCTAACACAAAAACTTAACAGGTAACTAAAAAACTTTTGATCTATATAATTCCAAAATACGAGTTTTAAAAATCACAACTGACTTGGAATCCTTCATTTCACTTGCAATATTATTAAAAAGTTTAGATCCATTAAAACAAAAAAAAAAGACTTCCTTGCCGTCTCAGTTCTGACCTTGGGGAGCAGCAAGTTGTGCCCACTTTCCCTCGTGTTGTGGGCTGTTCTAAAAACTTTAAAATAATTTAAAAAAATAATGGAGGGGATCCCTTCAAGCATTTAAAAGTCAAATTAATGGTGTGCATATCACGCCTCATAGACAAGGGAAGCCACTTTAAATTGTTCTCAGCGTCTGAATCTTTGGTCTTCAAAACAATCCTAGCTGCTCTTCTTTGTGCTCGATCTAACTTATCACGTTTTTTTTTTTTCCCAATGCTGCTCCAAGCAACATGGCAATAATCCATAACCGGCAGAACAAGAGACTGATAAACTTTATTGGCTGCATCGACAGTTAGATTGTTTCTAATTCTTCCGAGGACACCGATTCTCTTGGAAATCTTAACCAATAGCTTATCCACGTGTTGTTTGAAATTGAGATTTGCATCTATTAGCACACCAAGGTATTTGTAATGTTGTGCTTGATTTATCGGCTTATTCCCGAGGAATAAGCTAAATGGCCCATCCGAAAGGGTAGCCGAAGCGATTCGTTGTTGAGTGCCGAAAAGAACGTATTCGGTCTTCACAGGATGAATGCACAGCTTATTAAGATGGGTCCAGGAATGCAACTGTTTTAGATCTTTATTCAAAACGGTACTTATGTTTCCGATATTGGAATCAGCGTTGAAAAGGACAGCACCGTCCGCATAAAGTAGGATCTTTGACTGAAGTAAACAGTTAAGCAAGTCATTCATGTAAATCTAAAATAAAATTGGACCAAGTATGGACCCTTGTGGGACGCCAGATTTTATCTGCTGAGGTGTAGACTGTGCGCTGCCATAGACTCCAACAGATTGACATCGACTCGTAAGATAGTTCTTAAACCACCTCAGTTTATGGTTGTTGATACCATACCGAGGCAGTTTCTTTAGGAGAAGTTGGTGATTGACACTGTCGAAGGCTTTTCGAAAGTCGTCAAACACCGCTGCTGTAACACAACCTTCGTCAATGCCTTTCCTAATACAATCCGTGAAGTATGTAACCGCGTCCTGGGTAGAATGATTTTTTCGAAAACCACACTTGAAGGGAGATAGCTGACTGGACGTATCTAAATGTTGGAGGAGCTGTATTTGCACGGCTCTTTCAAGGATCTGCGAAGCCACCGGTAAAACGGAAATGGGACGGTAATTATCCATACACTTCTTATCCCCATCTTTATAAAGTGGAACCACCCTTGCATATTTCCATTCCTCCGGTAAAACTGCAGAAGAAATCGAGAGATTTATTATGACTGTTAGCGGAGCTGAGATGCTTGGAGCCGCATCCTTTAGTAAACAGGCTGGAATTCCGTCAAAGTCCTGTACCTTTCGATGTCTTAAGCAGCCTAAGTTGACGATGAACAAACGCGGCTGATACTGGTTTCAAAGGGAACAAAGATTGACTTGAATTATTCAAACATGCTTCTGTGCTCAGTTGGTTCCTGTTAAGAGGTGGAATACTAGAAAGCAACTTTTCCACAACATTTGTAAAATATGTACAGAAACCGTTTGCAATAGTAAGGGCATCCGTGGCTGTTTTTTTCCATTTATTGTGATAGGCTCAATAGAAGCTGACGGTTGAGGTGTAACCGATTTGTTGGGAAGGACTTTCTTAACAGCTTTCCAGAAATTCTTGGGATCATCAGAATTTTCTTCTATGATTCTGCGGTTGTAGCTGGATTTCGCTTTTCTAATCATGGCAGTAACCTGATTTCTCAAACTCTTGTATCTGGACCAGTGTAATTCGGTGTTTTTCCTGCGAGCTTGGCGGTAAAAATGATCTCTCTCGGCCATTACTTTCTTTATCTCGTTTGCCAAGCAAGGGGTGTTTCTGCCGCGAACTTGCTTTTCAATTTGAGGTGCATGTTTATCAGCCACGTGCAAGAAACAGGTTTTGAAGTTCAACCACGCGTTATCGACATCCTGACACTCACTGAGGTTGTCCCAGGAGACAGATGACAGATCTTCATTAAAACGTGTAGGACAATACTTGCTGTAGTTTCTGCATTTTATCGTTCGTGGTTTAAACTTAAGCGAGTTCAACTTTCTAACAAAAGCCGTCATGTCATGATCACTGAGTGCTGACTTGACCACCTTGACTGAGGTAATACTCTGTGGTAGAGAAGTACAGCTAATGTCAATAAGAGTTTGGGATTCCCTTGTGACTCTTGTAGGGTCATTAACAACCTGTGTCATGTTCATGCTTTGACGAATGCTCTTGAGCTTCTTTGTTTCTCCCTGACACCTCGCACCAGGTGAAAAATTACAATTTAAATCGCCATTATAATCACTTCTTTCTTTTCGGCATCGGCAACTTCTAAAACATTCTCAAACGACGACATAAACTCCGCATCCAAGAAATCAGATCCATCTGGGGGACGATAAAATGTTCCTAACAGAATCCCTTTTGAATGAGGCTGAATAAGTTCTATCCAGATAGCTTCTAGCTCGGGTTTTTCTAAATCTTCTCGTCTAAGAGCCGATAAAGAATCCGCTAAATAAACAAGAACCCCACCACCTCTGTGATTACTCTGTCGATCCTTTCGGTAAAGTTTATAGCCATCAATCGTTACTTCAGTATCACTAACATTATTGGAAAGATGACTTTCAGTAACGCCAAGAATGCTGATTCCTTTACGTGACTCTAGTAAAGCTCGAACTTGGTCAATCTTTGGTAGCAGGGAGTGGATGGTTTGATGACATACTTTCAAGCCCTTCGAAAGCAACAACTCCGAAAGACTTTTAAGTTTAGGGTATGCTGTGTTCTCGCTCTCGCTAACTTGCTCAGTGACTACCACCTCTGCTTCGCTACAGCTTTTACAACACTTGCATACCTTGAACGAAATTCCGATACACTTCAGGTGAAAAAGACCATTGCATGCTTGACATGAAGCCTCACCTTGGTTCCTTCGGATCGTCTTGAGACAAACTGAACACAAAGGTCGCTTAGCGTGGTTTACCGGACCAGGGTTGAGTGATATATCACTCGCTTGCATTTAAATTCCGGCAGCGACAAAAAAGTTCACCAGTTTGGTTAACTTCCCAGGGTTGCCAAGTTTGAACGTAGTTTTGAGGTCCCGCTTTCGTTTACGAGGGAAAGCTTCTAGCCGGAACGAGATTTCTCTTGCCTTCAAGTCTCTCGTAACGGCCATCGAGGTAATAAGGAATCATTGGTAAGCCAAGTGCTCCTAAATTCATGCGCACAAACACTGAATATATGAGACCCAGAGTATCAAAAGAATGATTTCTATCGGAGAGTGAAAAGTTACCCCTATGACATTTTGTTGTTGCCTACAACTAGCGATACCCCTTTAGATATTCAGGATTTCTAAAGTGTGATGAATACGAATTTATATTCAAGAAGGAAAGAAATCTTTTGGATAGAAAAGGAATAATAACATTTAGGATTTTTGTACGCGTACAAATACATTGTATGTGATGGAGCTAATTCTTATGTGGATGCCAATGCAAGGAATCAAATTTAGGGATTCCATCTCCAGTGCAGTCTGTGCTTCAAACAGGAATGGCAGTCCAGCAAGTGCAAAGCTGAACAAGGGAAAGAATTGTTTTGTGCTTGAACTTGTGCTAGTGTCAAAGTGGGAGTAATATCGTAATGGTCATATGAAAATGCATTTAATCACACTTGTCATATTTTATAGTAGGGCAGGGAAAAGAATGCGTATATGTGTAAATTCATATTTTATATTGATTAAATCAAAACCTTAAAAGCAAAAACGGAAAAGTAAAAAAAAACCGTAATTTCAACTGAAAAGCAAAATGGCGAACTGAAAATCAAAAAGTTAAAAACAAAAAATGGAAAAGTGAAAAATAAAAACGAAATCACTGTGCCTCCCCCTCCTCACCCGGGCTTCGGTAGAAATCCCTGCGGGGGCAATTATATAATTATGAACTAATTGTAACTGATTAAGGTCTTAGGCAGAAGACAAAAACCTTAAAATTGTCTCGATCCGCCATGTCAAGGCGGGGAATCCAATAATCATTACATTGATCACGATATGTGCACTATTTCTTCCTGAATTTGTTTAAGGGCTAACTGCCTGGTGTTTACCAAGAGCCATAATGGCTCTTGCAATTTGGTCCTGTATTGTTATGGGGGAGATAGGGCTGTAACGTTACACCATCTTGTGTGGAATAAAAAAAAAATGTTTATCTTTGCTGTGCGCAATCCCTATTACTGCAATTAACAATAATATTGAGAGAAACGCTAGGGAGATGTTTATACATTACTAAACACAGAACGCTTTCAGAGCTACAAAACCATTTTGTCTTTCCTTTTTGTATATAAAGATATATTACCTTAGAATTAAACACCAGTCCAGAAATATTCGCCAAAATTCGAGAATTAACTTGAACGAAATGGAATAGGGGTGATAAAGTATGAAACAGCGTGAATACACTTTTTTGTGTCGTTTTCGCTACATGCCGTCGCCGTCGTCGTGGTTGCTTTAGCTCCCTTTTATGGAAAAAGACCGTGAATGATAGGAAGGCCAGGTATGCCAAATGTTGTGAGAATACGCGGGACTCTACGCCTCCGAAGGACTATTATTAATTAACTCTGGAGGACCTAAACGTTGCGTCACTGAATTTCGCAGTAGGCTGGGAGATTAAAACCGCATTATTTGAAGAGAGAGCATCATGCCACTAGCACGTTAGCTCAGAACGAAAAAAAACTTTAAAGGCTTTTATTATTTTGCGCGTTTCAGGGCTGATCATTATGATAACAAGCTTCAATCGTATCTGACACTTGCACGAGCTTATTTTTATAAATTAAGGGAGGCTCTCCAGCAAAGTGTAGTTCTCTTCTTTCCGTTATTTACTCATGAGATTCCTTGACGCTCACGGATCCCTGCAGAAGAAGAAAATGAAATTGCATGAAATTGCAGGCAATGATGCAATGATGCAATGCTATATTAAGAACTGTACACAGATGCGTCAGAGGTTCTAGATATCCATTCAAATCACGTGAGGTCTCAGAAGACTTCACTTTCGCTGTAGCTGGTCTACATCTGCACTCATAATTTTGGGCCTAGATTTTTGATAGTTTTTTTCTTAGTAATGCTTGATTTTCCTTTTCCCACTCTTAATTTATTCACAATTGTAAATAGTTTTCTATCGTGAACATATATTTAGTTTTTAATTAGTATCTTAGAATTCTGAATTGTGAAGGGGTTTTGCCGGAAATTTGTATTTATATAATATTGATGTGGACGTTTTATTGTTTTGAATAATTTGCAGACGTTTTGTGTGTAGTTTTTATAAGATTGTTATAAGATTTTAATAAAAGATTAAAATTGGTGTAAAATAAGATGTGTGAATTCAAAAGCGCGAAAGAATGGGGCGGAATTTATTTAGGTATAAAAATATAAACTTGAATAAAATACAAAGATCTAATGAGCGAGTGTCACAGGACAAAGAGTCTGTTGAGAGGCATAATGATTGTCTTCAAAACAAAAGGTCCGCAAATTCGTTGGATTCCTCACGGGAGTTTTGGGCTGTCTCAGTGTAAATCCAGCAGCAAAAAAAAACATGCTGGTGACAAAATCTCTAGAAAGACATTACAAATTCTAAAAAAAAAAAGGTCCGCAAATACTTTGCACTCCTCACGAGAGGTGAGGACTGGCTCAATGTAAATCGACCTGCGAAGAACACACTGGTTCTGATATAAGTTTTGAGAATATAACCCTATGCCTTGATCAACTACCGCTTAAAATTCAATTCACAGAGGAAAAGAGAACACTGAAAACCCTGGTTCTGAGTCGAGAAGCGAACACGCTACCTCAATATATAAATCGAGCTGCAAAGAACAACCTAGTTCTGACAAAAATTTGAGCGTAAAACCCTATTCCTTGATCAGCTGCTGCTTTAAACGCAATTTATAAAGCAAACCAGAGCACTAATTGCCCTTTCAAACTAGAAATCGTATTAAAGCTTACTCACC
>NC_133208.1:22131973-22136973 GCF_958299795.1 Porites lutea
TTAATGCCATCATCTTCTCTTATCTTTATAGCTAAGGTCTCCAAAGCTATTATGAACAGGTAGGGAGAGAGGGGATCTCCCTGCCTTACTCCCCTACTTAGTGCGAAAGGTCCTGTTGTAAAACCATTGTTCATTACACAGCTAGAGGCGTTGTTATATAAGACCCGTATCCACTGAATAAAAGAAGGACCAAAGTTAAATGCATGTAATACTCTTAAAAGAAAATTTAAATTGAGCGAGTCGAAAGCTTTTTCAAAGTCTATAGCTACTAGAATCCCAGGTATATCCTTGTACCTAGCATATTCAATCACATCATCGATCGTTCTGACGGCATCAAAAATTGTTCTCCCCTTTACAAAGGCGTTTTGATTAAAATGAATTACTTCAGGAAGCACCTTTTCCAAACGCTTTGCCAAAGTTTTAGACGCCAATTTAGCATCAACAGTTACAAGAGATATTGGACGCCAATTCTTCACCAACCTTTTGTCTTTTCCTTTCTTTTCAATTAAGGTGATAACGGCCTGTTTCTGTGAGTTCGATAGTTCACCGTATTCGAAAGCATAGTTCAAACTATCAACTACCAACTTTCCAAGCAAGGGCCAAAAGGCTAAGTAAAACTCGGCTGTTAAACCATCGTTCCCTGGCGATTTATTCTTTTGGAAGGTCTGTAATACATTATAGCATTCATCATATCTAAGGATACCCTCGCAAACGTTCCTCTTTTCCTCGGCTAAAAATGGAACATCGGTGAGATCATTTATAAACGAAGAAATTGTCTGCGTGTCTGCGGAATTTCTACCATCATAGAGATTGGAATAATATGATTCCAATTCATTCATAATCTTTTTTGGGTCGCTAGTTAATTCTCCAACAGTTGTTAAGATTTTGCGGACACTGCTTTTAGTTTTGTTTGAATTTTCCAAATTCAAAAAATATTTGTTGTTTTTTTCACCCATTTCATACCAGGTTGCCCTAGAGCGAATGATTGCCCCTTGTGTAATGTAATCGTACAATTGATCATATTCTGTTTGAAGGCAATCCAGTTCCTCGAGATTTCCACTATTTGGTTCAATATCACATTTTTCTGTACATTCCTTCAGCTTATCTTCCACCTTTTGTAGTTTTGCTCTTCTTTCACGGGCTTTACCTTTACTGTATGTAATTGTTCGCTGTCTTATTTTGTATTTAATTAAATCCCATAAAACACGCTTATCCTGAACCTCTTTAAATTCCTCTAACCAATTCACATATTCAGTGGTTAAAAGTTCACAGTAGTCCGAGTCATTTACTAAGTTCGAATTGAATTTCCAGAAATTCGGTCCTCTCTCAGTTTCATCTAAGCCGCAAATTGAAAGGGTTATTGCCGAATGGTCAGTTTTTATTGATGTTTTAATCTCCGCTGAAATTATCTCATCTTGCAAACTGTCGCTTATAAGCCAAAAATCTAAACGCCTCTGCACAACCGGAGTTTTTTGACGCCAAGTAAATCGTGATGTAGTGGGGTTCCTAATACGCCAGATATCAACCAGATCGAAATCGAGGTGCATATCTTCAACTAATATTGCGGAGTCTTTCTTTCTGTTGTTTCCGCCCCGTCCATCTAAGTCAGGGTCAAGTATGACGTTAAAATCGCCTCCGACGATAATTGGGTAATCCTGTTCTGTTCTAGCCGCTTTCAAAATTTCTGATATTTCTTTAAAAAAGGTACATTGTTCACTACATTTGTTTGGAGCGTAAATATTTAAAAGAAAGTATGGTGAATCCTGAATGGAAACCTCTAGGAAAACATAGCGACCTTGAGAATCAACCTTGATAGATCGCATTTGAAAGTCTAAGTTATCCCTTACCAGTACAAGTACACCTCGACTATGGCTACTACCGTGCGAAAAGAACATGTTTCCTTTCCACTGTTTTCTCCAGATATTTTCGACTTCTTGAGTACTGTAGGTTTCTTGCAGAAAACAAATATCGGCTCCAGAATTTAAAAGCCAGCTAAAAATTGCTTTCCGCTTTTCAAAAGTACGAATCCCTCGAGCATTTAGTGACAAAAGGCTAAAATCAACGTTACTACGCCCTACTTCTCCAAAGGGAAACACAACTTCATTAGGTGGGAAAAGTTAAGCGTCAGTTTGGCACCTTCAAACTTTAAAGAATATATCCTCATTAACACGCCAGAATAGCTTTGAAAAACATAGTAAAAGCAAAGCAGAACATCTACAAAAGCAAAAACGAAAAAATTACATTTCAACGAAATACTGAAAAACACAAAACTTAAAAGAGCAGCAAGATAAATATCCTTAACGCTGCCCTTGAGGATGGAACTAATTAAATAATTCGACATCTCTCCTAGAGAGCTTTTGCTGCATGGTTATAATATACAATAACCAAACGATAACACCTTACAGCCTTGCTATAACAAATAAAGGTCACAGATAATATAACCCTTACGCAGAAATGAACTTGCCATCAATAAAGAGTTTATCCGGTTCCGATTTACTAAAGGATACTTTTTGGCCCCTTTTTTTAGCTTCCTTTAATTTAGGCATTTGATTGCGCCTTCTCTCTATGATTTCCTGAGGGAAGTCTTGCAAAATCATATACTCAGTGCCTTTCAATTCAAACCCAGCACGAAGCACTGTCTCGCGATCTTGATATCGTAAAAAACGGGCTAATATCGGCCTGGGCTTTCCACGTACGGATTTACCGATCCGATGCACTCGCTGAAACTCCATATTCCTCTTTGGATCCCCAAAGCCAAGGACATCATGAAGAAACTCACATAAAACATCAATTGTGCCAACCGCATCTTTCCCCTGCGAAGCGCTGGATTCGTTTTCCGGTATGCCAAAAAATTTCAGATTTTCTCTCCTGCTGTACGATTCGAGATAAAGGTGTTGCGTGTGCAAATATTCTATTTGCTTATCCTTGTCCTCTACCGTTCCACGAAGCTCTTCAATTTCTTTGTTGAGATATGTAAGACTCTTATCCATACCTTTGATCGAACTTTCCACAGCACGTGCGTCTTCTTTCATCTTGTCGATAGTTGATTCGACGTTCCCCAATCTGCTTGTTAAATCCTTCAACGTTGCCTCAATTGCATCGAGTTTCTCCAGTTTCTTAAGTTCCCCAAGAATTTTATCGAGTTTTTCACTAACGTTACCGGCCATGTTTAAGGCTTGGAGAACCTCGTCTTCCTCGGCTAAACTCTTTGAACGCTTTTCCTGCGGAGAACTTGACTCAGACGAATCTGAATTGCTTCTCTCTGATATTGTACGTTTCAAAGAAGAAAGGATGGTTTCCATATACAAGAAATGCAGGCTGCCAGAAAATTAACTCAATAACCAGAGCGGAGCTCTCGAAAACACGTCTACTCGCTACGCATGCCAGCCCCAGTACTCAAAAATATGGAGAATATGGACTCTATGCCATTTGAAGAGAGGGCATCATGCCACTAGCACGCAAGCTCAGAACGAAAAAAATTTATAGGCGTTTGTTCTTTTGCGCGTTTCAGCCTGATCTTTATAATGATAACAAGCTTCAAGCGTATCTGACACAAACTAGAGCTTTCTTTCATTAAGGGAAGCTCTGCGGCAAGAAGTGTAGTTCGCTGCTTTCCGTTATTTGCTCTATGAGATCTCTTGAAGCACACGGATCCGTGCAGAAGAAGAAAATGAATAATGAAAAACTCAAACAGGAATAGTTCAGACTTCCTTTTGAGTCCATGGGCATCCTCACTTAAGGGATTTTGAGACTCGCCCTTGGTGCCAATGTTTCAAGGCAACCTTCTAGCACAAGACCACTCAGTGAGCACAATTTTTTTTGTGTACAGTTACAAACGCATAAAGTAAAAGTATCTCATTACCGACACTACAACGCGCGGGAATTGTGCGTTTTTTAGTTAGGCACATTTTCATGAACTCGTTAACTTTTACAATAACTGAGTTATTCCTTACGCGCTGATTGGCTAATTTCTGTCATTAATAAGAGGAGGGATATAAAATTTTAATTTTTGCATCACGGAACACCGGCTTAATATGAACACCCGTATATAACTAGCAGTTTCTAAAATCTACTCGCTTAATATGGACACTGGTTAATGCGGATAACAGAGTTACACTTTTTTGTATCCCCGGGCACAAACTCTCATACATTGTCAACCCCTGCTATTTACGGACATTGGTTATCAGCGCACCGTCTATTTTCCTTGTCACAATCACGTGCTAATTATAGACATTGTACACTGTTCAAACAACGACAGATTTCTTTAGGTTTAAGTAGCAAAATAGCATTGTAATGTGTTTGATTTTAAGTCAGTCTTTCTTCCCGTGTTTGACCCTTGTGCTATATATAGCCATTGAATAATGTTCAATAATTTTTTCCTCCTTCTACTACACAAGTTTCACTTCCTTGGCTTTTCGCTGCAATCATTGTTCCTACCCTTCTTTATCTTTGCCTCAGTCTTTATTTCAATACAACATATGTCCGGGACGTTTTCTCGGAGATACGGCCATCCGGATGACGGGACACCATGGCATGTCCTCTAATTAAGTGTTTGTATTAACCGAGTGCCACTGTAGTTCCTTTTTGAGAAGTATAATCTTTTTTACTGATCCTTTTTTCCAAGCTTTTACTTATTAGAGTAAAAGGCAAATTGACGCTTGATCATAACATTGTCAAACAGACTGCAATAGAACATAAAATGAACTTGGCGCAGCTGATGGCGATACAATAATTCGCACATGGAGCAACCACTATTAATAATTGCAACTTTAAACGCACAGTACCACAGGGCGCCCACACAATCTGTTTGTGTAGCCGATTGTTATTTTATAGTAAATGTACTGGATTTACTGTTTGCTTCACCTATAGCGATATATCGCTAACTATGTATATAAATCAATGATAAATAAACGTTGAATTACCTTACCTGTGGTGTATAGTCGTCCTTTTGTCTCAAAAACAGTTTTTTTGAGCGATTTTGAATGAATTTGAGTTCGCCG
>NC_133208.1:22141973-22164473 GCF_958299795.1 Porites lutea
TGGATATTTTCTGGAACAATGCAATGTCAATTAATTGCCTCGAACGATTGATGACAATCGGTTTCAGCGCTTTCAAGCAAACGTATTTAAAATCGATTGGGTCCTAAAGACGACAATACACCGGAGCGCGGTGAAACGCAACTTGTCGCGAAAGGTCCTCAGTTAAGTTGTGGTGGCAATTTTTAATTACCTTCGTATATTACTACAGTTTACACAGGCTTTAGTGCTTTACTAGCCTGAGTATCAGGCCTTCCTAAGGGGATAGAGGAGAGGAGATTTTTGATGGGGGAGGGGGGAGGGGGAAGAAGAGAAAGGAAGGCCTGACACAAAACCATTCAGCAAATCGTATGACACATCCAGAATCTGGATGTGGCAGCGATTGGATAACACACAATACGCCCTGACGTCACCGACCGCAAGTAAACACGAGCAGAGTGTTTTGATTTCATGTGTTAATTTTATGGATAGAGACGCAGAGAGGAATTCAAAGAGACTCTAGAGGGCGCTCTCAAGTTCTTTCCGGGAATAAAAATAACACCCGAGCAAGAAATGCGTTTCCAAGTCTCGTAGTTAAAATGAAAGATGTTCTTGGAGTATGGAAAAGCCTCATATACCAGCTTCTGCCGAAACTATGTCCGAGTATTGGTTTCACAAGACCAGGACAAAGAAGACGATATCAGTGCTTCAGATATCTAAGTTTTGATTTACAACATCCTGCCGCTAAAAGGGTATTGTTACTGTAAATAAAATTAGAGCGAGGTAGGCATGTGTTGAGAATAGCCGACAGCACCAAGGCTTTAGCTTGACTTTAGATTTTCCCTCGGACGATTTTCGGCCTGATCTACAGCAGCTTTTTAGCTGCCAGATTCTCAGGAACCTGCTTATTAATGAGCGCCGCTGTTGTACCTCTGTAAACAGAAGCAGTTTTACAGTTTTCCGGGCACACGTTTATTTACAAACAGAGCGTTGGCGATCTTACATTAGCACAATTCCTAAAACATGTTATAATTCCTCAAAAACGGTAGGTTTTCCATTACAAATATTCGAAAACTCCTAATTGGAGGTTTCAGAAAAAGCGAAATCGTAGCAACGCAAGCACCAGAGCTCGGCAAAACCGTATGGTGACATTTATTTTAGGCGAGCTTTTTGACATGTGAAGCTGATGAACCCAATGACCGGATGTGATTTTGATTGGATGGTTTCGAATCATGCTGTCTGCGGGTGGAGGGCTCCAGTAAAAGCATCTGTGTCAGGCGTTTCTCTCCTTCAGCTCTCTCCCTTTTTCGCTTCCATCTTTGCCCTTTTCCCCCAGAAACGCCTGATACTCAGGCTAGCGCTTTACATGCAGGTTGCGGCAATAAAGAGGACATATTTTAGGTTTTAGTTAAGTTTACGAAAAAGTATTTAGTTTTCCGAATTTCTGGTAGGAGTAAACAGTATTTGGCAAATCAAACACACCAAGCATTTTGAATTCGACTTTGTTCAACTGCTCAACCTGGCGATCGAAATCAATCAAACTCTGGCACTGGGTGTAATTTGAGCTTGTCAGAGTGTTCGGACCAGTCCGGATAGGCGAGGGCTCATCTGATTCATGCACTGCATTTTCGTCTTTGTTCATCCACAATTACAGTGACACAGAGCTTAAACAATGAGGAGCTATCAAGAACGCGTTTGAAACGTCTATGCGTTCCAAGCCCACTGAATTAAAAACTGGAAGTTCTGGTATATATTTAGCGGAATGGGGAAGATGGGACTGGAACCCAGGCCAACATTGGTAAAAGGCGACTAGTCTCACCACCGCGTCACTCTTGGTCCCCGATATACTTGTTCTAGTGGTCTCTCTACAAAACTGCTCACGCTCGCCGAGTGTACAAATATTCATGAGCATGAAGAATTCTAAAGGCTCAAGCCTTATAGTCAGTCAATGTTGACTGAACTCAATTGGGTATCAGTGTTAAAATATTGTTCATAAAAAGGATGGAATTCCTCAAAAGGTCTTTTTCCTCTAATAATAGTCCCTGTCCAGAAGAACATTCCTCATTTCCAATGCCAAAACGACCGGATATAGCATTATCTAAGGTTTTGTCGGAGAATTACCCCTCAAAGGACTTTGCTGGATCAAACTGGGTATATCAAATGAGTGTAAAGCGAGATGTCAATGAAGAGAATATGCAACTGAAGTTGCATGTATTTCAATCTGCAAAATATTGATGTGATCTTTTGTTGCGCGGCTCTTCCTCTTTGTTTTCCTGTATTTTGTTTGTCTGTTCACCTTCTTTTTTTGGAATGGGCAGTATTATAACTAAGACAGATGTCCACTCCATGACCCACACTAGCCCGCACTCATGTTATCACCTACCCACAACTCCTCGACCTCAAACCCTTTCACTCTTTCATCCGTATTTGATTATTACACTCTCATATATTTGCGATAGTTATCTGGGTGATTTTTGGTGCAACAAAATTTCTTGTTACTTTTTTTTAATTTGCGATTTTTGCGGACTTAAATACTTGATTTCTCCAAGAAATTTCTATTAAACATATTTCTGCTAAAATCGCGACAAAAATTTGTAGCAAAGTTTTGCTACAGTTTGCTATCGTTGTTGAATTTGTTATTTTTGCTATATTTGCGATTTTTTCTATATTATTTCTGACAGTTCATTTAATTCTTTTTTTTTTTTTTTTTTGCCAAAATTGCCAAAACAATTTGCTACGAAATTTTTGCGATAGTATTCGATCTTGGACATAAGTGGAGAACCACAAGATAGCATTAGACAACTCTTTCAACCATTTTAATGAAAAAAGAAATTAAAACAATAGTCGGGAAAATGTGGCCTCAATAAAATGTTTTGGTGAAACGGGTACATATCGTACATCTTGCCTTATCCGGAAAGCAGGGATCCTCATCTTCGTTGATGAACTCTTCTGCTAACTGGCTTAACGAACTGATGCTGGCGTTAGTTTACAATACTATCAATCAACTTTGCAGCGCAATAATTCACTGAGTTGCTGCCAAAACTTGAATGTGATTTCGATTGGGTCAACGAGTGAGTTTGTGACTGCTTTTGTCGAAACTCTAATTTCTAGATTTCTATTTGCCCTTATATTTACTTAAATTTGAGTCTCAAGTATTTATATAGCCCTGTTAGCCACCTTGTATAGACTTGAGTAAGGTACTGTAATTTTTTTCTGTATCGAGTCGCCGTTTAAATAACCCAGACACATCAGTCATAACCTATATTTGTTAACCCTCGGACATGCACCCAAATTCATACCCCACCTTAATACAAGAGTGGGGGGTGGATGGGAACCCTCCCTAGAGTTTTCGATATGTTGCAGTATTTCGAAACGATTTTGCCTTAAGTGGAAAACCTTTGATCTTCTCTACAAGAGGAGGTATATTTTATAAGTGGTGACGCTACTGGGGGCCTGTGACGTCACCAGTAACGGTTGCCATCTTGGCCACCATCTTAGATTTTACCTGAAGTATTAAAAATCAGGTTAAAACCCCAAGAAATGGTATTTTTAAGTGCTCGACATATAAAATAACACATAAATAAGCACTTTGCATCATTTTACCTACGGTCTATTCTTTTATTGTTGAGAGAAGTTAAAAGAACATGCATTCTCAGTCAAAAATGGCTTGACCATCTGCTACTTATGACGTCATATCTCGTATCCATAATAACTGACCATCACTAAACTTGTCTCAAAGTGCGTGCGAATGATAAACGAACAGCTATTGAAAACGTCAGGTGCTGTTCAGAAGTTTCATCGTCTAAGAAAAAACTCAAAAAAACCTCGAGGGGGGGCAAACCCCCCCACTGGTAAGTGAGGGTTAAAACAAAATGCATTTGTCTCTTTGCGACCACATGAAGAAATTTGTTTAATTTATGCCCATTAGGATAAGACCTGAAATAAATATGACGGCGTTCTGATAGCCAGCAAACGTAAGCAATAAAAATGAGATCATGCCTGCTATTCAGTTCTATTGGTCAAAGTAACAATTTTATCAATATGCAATAAACTGGCGCCACCGTTCTGGCAAACAATACCTTGAACTTCTAATTGCTCTAATTTGGGATCTTCCTAAAATACATTGAAACATATCCTACACGTTGAACGTTACCTTTGAGTTATCATTTCCGTACGTATTTGCGTCATTAAGCAACATCGTTCAAGTATAAAACATCCTCATTGATCTTCAGAAGTTTATCCACCAAGAGTTGGTTAACTAAAGCAGATAAAAATAGCTGAAAACTGAGGTACGTAAAGTATAAAACTTTTTACCATTATAAAAGATAGAGATGTTTCAGTTTACTTACACGAATATTTCGTAGCCTTTTGATTATCTTTATACTTTGATCATGAACGGCCTTATCGACACCACTGCGCCGTAGGTGAACATTTTATCTGTTACGGCCAGCAGTTAAAGTACCTTTTTTGATTCACTCTACCCCTTTTCCCAAGAAATGCTTAATACCCAAACTAGCGAGTTGTAGATATGCTGGAGGATGAGTTGGACTTTAAGTCTTTAATGTCGCCGATGGGTTTTGTGTTGAAGTGGGTGATTGAAATTGCGAGTTGACTTCGTAAGGCCAAATAACGCTGTGTATTGTAGTTAGCATTTGGTTTGTACTTTAATGCCAAGGCAAGTCACTGGTCGCCGGTGAACTGTGAGTAGTTAGGTTTGAGTTGTTAAGTAAGCGAAGTCGCAACACGAATTGGAGTTTGCAGAATGAAAGGTCACGTTTAAAAGCCCACAATTTAAGTCTTTTTCCCTACCATGAGGTCACTGAATTAAAAAGAAGTACAAAGATGCGTGTTTAATGAAGTCAAATGAAACAGATATTCCTTATATATCATCAAACGATTGCTAGTACCTGGTATAAGAATACAATTACCCTTCGAGTGAGTAATACTTTATCGGGCCTCTATATAAACTCCTTGCATTCGCGCAAACTGTTCTTCCTTATATTAAAAGAGAAAAACTTCGCTCACATTTTCATAGCACTTTCATAGTTTGTTAGCGGCATAGCATTTTTGGAGACAAAAGGGATTTATTCTGTCTTGCGGCTATTAAAAAGGAATGATGTGAACTTCATTCGATGTCATAAATGTTACTGAAAATAGGTTATAGTTGAACGGGCCAAAATGTTTTTTACGCCGTTCTTTCATCTAGTGTAGAATCCTGAACACTGACTTGCCCTTCAAAATATCCTTTATCATGTATAGTTAATAAACTATATTTGTAAAAACAAAATACACCAGCCTGTCTTCTTTGCGACCAGATGGTGGAATTTGTCAATTTATGCCCATTAGGACTAGACCGGAAAATTGAAGCATTGATAACAAAACGATCAATGGCGTTTTGAAATGGCCATCATGCCTGCTGTTGTTGGTCAAACATTTTTATTTGTTAACCCGATAAGCTGGCACCTCAGGTGACAACAAACTGCCTTTTTTGCGTTTGATATTTGATATATATATATATTTTTTTTTTGGGGGGGACGGATCCTCTTGAAAATATATCGAAACATATCTTGCGTTAAATCTTGTTTGAGTTTTAATTGCTGGGCGTATTTGGCTGCTTCACAGGCAAACAACTCAGACAATTGAAGAACCGAACAGCAGATCTTTCTTAGCCTCCAAAAGTTAGGAGACATTACAACTGATCAGAAGAGCTAAAAAATTTGAGGTAAGAAAATAGAACTTTTAAATAACAAGAATGATATGGAGGTGAGAGGTGATTTTTCCTACATTATTTCTTAATTATTTCTTACTATGATCATGACCAGCGTGGGTGCAATATTCTTGTTTATTTTGGCATCACTTTCAGTGTGTGTAAAATATTCACGTGTTATATACCTGTAATATATATTGTAAAGAGGGCACGTCTGTTGTCCTCTTATGCACGACTCCCTCCTTCCATCCTTCCTTCCTTCCTTAGATTCAGCGTTTAAAACACTATCCGGATCCAATCATTGTTTTATCATTTATTCGAAATAATTTCCAGTTTAAGTGTCATTGTCTGAGAAAGTGTTCCAGGGGCCAATGAGATATTTCAAAAGCCACTTTGGCTCACTTCTCTGAAGTTCAGTTTTGGAGTTACAGGGGGGGTCTCATTTTTTGCCCTTTGGGCACCAAAATTCCATCCTTCCAGGGGACATTTTGAAAGTGTGATAAGACCCCACTGGTAAATTGTGCTGCCAAATGAATTTGACCATGAACTCTACTATAATAGAGCTTTCAGTTCATGCATGTAACTTTGTCCTCAAGGTATTGTACAGAGAGGAGCCTGGGGCTAGAGTTTGGCCAAAATTGATGTTAAAATTACAACCCAAAATAGCCATTTTTCAAAATTTCACTATATTCACCTGCCTTCTTGCATAACTTCCAAACCTATACCACTGTTTACTTTAGTCACCCAGTTATCAAAATCAGTTGAGAAAAATTTGGCTTCTTATGGTTTATTGAATTTTTGGAACAAACACTTCATGCCCCTCTAAGGCGATGCAAAATGGAATTTTGAGCCTAATTCAGGCCATAAACAAACCAAATTGTTGACAAGAAGCCCTTAATCTGTATTTGGTAAGTGAAAATGAATTGTCAAAGCCAAATTAGTTTCGTTGTTTAGAAATACACCGATTCTTACCTTAAAATTGATCTAAAACAGGCCTCTGATCAGCGCAACAAACACATAATTTAGCAAAACAAAGGTGATTTTATTCTTTGAAAACCTAGTAACCACCATAGAACACAAATGATGATGTTCTGATGTACAGATAACAATCTTTTTACAAGATGCTTAAATTTTTCTTTGATTTATAGTCAGTTTCACGTCATATTTCCAAGCATTACTCCAAGCATGGAAAGTCTCCATATTTTATCAGGCCCATTTTTTCACATTTTTACCAGATAAATTTAGCTTATCAAAAGGTTTGTTAACATATAATCTTCGTCTGACCTTGTAATAGCCTGAATAGTTGTTTTAAAGACACATCAGCAAAGGAGCATGACCATACATACGTAGATTACACAGACATATACGTGCTTCAGTGAGCAGTATCGAGGTGAACTGTGATTTTCCGAGTCCTTTAGAGCTGAAAAAATGAAACCATCCATCCACGGTTAGCTAGGAGAGCTGGATAACAAAAAGCTTGTTTTGCTTTTATAAAGAAAATAACCGAAACAAAGCCTTGCATTGAGATGATGTACTTGTTATTACATAAAGTTAGCTGGCCCGCCATTTTGGACTTGAAGAGTGTGGGGACTGGACCGAGTTCCCGTCCAATCCTTCTCCCGTTTCGCGGGAATTTTTTCTGTTTTTCATCAAGTGTGTTCGAAATTCTAGAAAGTGATCTCTGTTTCAGGATAATTTTTCGATGGCACTTTATTCCTTTGGAGGGGTAAATGACCAGTGCAGTGTCACGTCATGGGCTGTGCAAGAAACAGGAATGCTTCCTTTGTTGTCTTGCGATAGTGACATGACTGCATGGTTAAAGCACAAGTAGAAGGGTTCAGGTGTGTCCGTGGAAGAAGAGGAAGAACTATATTTATAAAATAACAATAACAAAAATAGAAATAACTTGAAGGCTGTTTTTCTGCTTGAGCTGTTTGTTTACATTCAGCTTGTCACGTTTGGCAATGCACAATTCGAGCCAGCTTGCATTGAAACTCCACCGGTCTCCTTTATTTGCCTGTTTCGTTGAAGACAAGTCAACTTAGAATAGGCTTAGTTACATAATTCCGCAGGAATTGTTTTGGGAATTTTAGACACGAAAAAGAATTTTAGAAAATCTCAAGAATATTAGAAAAAAATTGACAAATACTAGAACTTAAATAGCAGTATATATAGGAGAATACTGAACAGCAACATTTCACAGGCAGAAACGTTGAAAAAACCTTTTTATTTTTCTGTATTCCTACCAACGAAGAGAGGGCTCAGTCCACCCACATGCTACAACAGTGTCTAGAGTACTGTTCACTGAGCCCAACAAATCAGCAGTTTTTCATCAGAGTCATCTACACTATAACTAATCAGCGGTTATTCACCAAAAGAGGCCCTCGCTATCAAAAGGGAATAAAAATTTTATGAGTTTTTTTAGGGAATATTAGAGAGTTTTAGGAGATAACACTCTTATTTAGGTATATTTTTTCATTATTCTTTTAATTGAATAGTTAACATTATTTTAAATAATTTTTTAATTAAATAATGAAACAATTTTTTCTACAAATATACACAAATCTTCCGTGCTCTTCAAGAACGATTCAGGGTCAGTTCCCATTCAAGTACGACATATGTGTGTTCATTGCCTATGCATTATTCCAAGCAAATCCAATAATATCAGCTAATTCGGTCGATTTTGCGACGACGTTTCAGTAGTGACATTTTCTCCCTGAAAATGCCAATTTCGTCGAAAAACTTAGATGCAGCATGTTTGCAAACATCTTCTACTTGTGCTTTAACCATGCAGTCATGTCACTATCGCAAGACAACAAAGGAAGCATTCCTGTTTCTTGCACAGCCCATGACGTGACACTGCACTGGTCATTTACCCCTCCAAAGGAATAAAGTGCCATCGAAAAATTATCCTGAAACAGAGATCACTTTCTAGAATTTCGAACACACTTGATGAAAAACAGAAAAAATTCCCGCGAAACGGGAGAAGGATTGGACGGGAACTCGGTCCAGTCCCCACACTCTTCAAGTCCAAAATGGCGGGCCAGCTAACTTTATGTAATAACAAGTACATCATCTCAATGCAAGGCTTTGTTTCGGTTATTTTCTTTATAAAAGCAAAACAAGCTTTTTGTTATCCAGCTCTCCTAGCTAACCGTGGATGGATGGTTTCATTTTTTCAGCTCTAAAGGACTCGGAAAATCACAGTTCACCTCGATACTGCTCACTGAAGCACGTATATGTCTGTGTAATCTACGTATGTATGGTCATGCTCCTTTGCTGATGTGTCTTTAAAACAACTATTCAGGCTATTACAAGGTCAGACGAAGATTATATGTTAACAAACCTTTTGATAAGCTAAATTTATCTGGTAAAAATGTGAAAAAATGGGCCTGATAAAATATGGAGACTTTCCATGCTTGGAGTAATGCTTGGAAATATGACGTGAAACTGACTATAAATCAAAGAAAAATTTAAGCATCTTGTAAAAAGATTGTTATCTGTACATCAGAACATCATCATTTGTGTTCTATATATGGTGTTTACCAGGTTTTCAAAGAATAAAATCACCTTTGTTTTGCTAAATTATGTGTTTGTTGCGCTGATCAGAGGCCTGTTTTAGATCAATTTTAAGGTAAGAATTGGTGTATTTCTAAACAACGAAACTGAATTGGCCTTGACAATTCATTTTCACTTACCAAATACAGAATAAGGGCTTCTTGTCAACAATTTGGTTTGTTTATGGCCTGAATTAGGCTCAAAATTCCATTTTGCATCGCCTTAGAGGGGCATGAAGTGTTTGTTCCAAAAATTCAATAAACCATAAGAAGCCAAATTTTTCTCAACTGATTTTGATAACTGGGTGACTAAAGTAAACAGTGGTATAGGTTTGGAAGTTATGCAAGAAGGCAGGTGAATATAGTGAAATTTTGAAAAATGGCCATTTTGGGTTGTAATTTTAACATCAATTTTGGCCAAACTCTAGCCCCAGGCTCCTCTCTGTACAATACCTTGAGGACAAAGTTACATGCATGAACTGAAAGCTCTATTATAGTAGAGTTCATGGTCAAATTCATTTGGCAGCACAATTTACCAGTGGGGTCTTATCACACTTTCAAAATGTCCCCTGGAAGGATGGAATTTTGGTGCCCAAAGGGCAAAAAATGAGACCCCCCCTGTAACTCCAAAACTAAAACTCAGAGAAGTGAGCCAAAGTGGCTTTTGAAATATCTCATTATACCCAACTTCTGTGCCAAGTTTCAGCCAAATCGGTTGACCACAACTTTTGGCCCCTGGAACACTTTCTCAGACAATGACACTTAAAAACATAGCTAAAACATACTTACTATTACTTTAATCGATGTTAAGTTCCCGTTTTCAACTGCACATAACGAGCTAAAACGAGCTTAATTTACAAAACTAGCTGAATTATTGATATAATTTTAGAAGTATACGAGCACTGCAAGTAGCATATCATGCTATTTTCGCGAGCACAATCTATCAAAGCCTATTTCCCATGAGGAGTACCCCCCCCCCCCCCCCCCCCCCCCGCTTACTCGTGGTTATTAAACTTTGCGTGCATAATTCTTACACCCACGAAATTCAGTGACATGCTACGAACTAATAATTATTTTGTTTTCAACAGCTTGGAAGATGGCTGGCATGAAAACATTGATCATTATTTTCGTCATCATGTACCCAGTCGCGATGATAACACAGGAGGATGTAGATCATGGAGGTAACAACTAACAACTACGACATCACCAACAAAAATTTAATTGCGCACCTGCGGTTTGTCGCCATTATATTTCAGCGTCCTGTCTCTGCTCCACGCACAGAGAGCCGCTTAAAATTCTCATTTTTACTTTCCCTAAAAATTATTCCAAGGATTTATTCACCATAATCTTCACATCGCCAATAATACACCGTGTTTACGCCCAAAATTTTGCATGGAATTGTTCTTAATTTTTCCTTAGAATAAGCAGTCATCATAAGAGAAACTGAAAACAATTTACTTATGCAAAAGTTTTTGGGGGGTAGACAAGATGTTTGACGGGCGATGCGAAAATGGTAAATATGTTAACAACTTCATTTAGCTTTATTTGTTTTTTCGCCAATGGATTTGAAATAAATTTTTATTTAAGAATATCTTGCGCTACAGTCAACTCTCCCTTAACAAACACCTCTTTAAGACGGACAATTTTTTGGTGTTGGCCCCTGTCATTGTCCAGTCATTTGACTCAACTATACTCTCTATAAAGGCGTAAACCTCTCTAAGAAGGACAACCGACGCTTTCAAAACCGTCAACGATCCCTTGAGAAGTGCTTTAGGTAGTGAAAAATACCGCAAAACGGAAATGTAGGTGCACTTCTTGACGACAGGTTATTGCAATCAGGATAAGCAAATTACATACCCATTCCAAATACAGTACGCGTCTTCTTACAGCTCGAATCTTCTAAACGCCACACGGAGAGAACCTCTTAACCTGTAAAACAGTTATCTTCTCGGTCTGTAAGCTGAACTGTTTGAGCCTTATGGGAACTTCACATAGTGACATCAAAAATTAAACAAACCATTATGACGACTTAATTTTTATATGATTTAGTATATGGTAATTAACGTACACTAGAACCCCGTTAACTCGAACTCTGAAGGGAAACGAAAAACAGTTCGAGCTAGCGAGGGTTCGAGTTATCGGGGTCGATTGAAAAAAAAAAAAAATATTGTTATCACTACCATTATCGTTATCGTTATTATTATTATTTTATCGTCATTTTCTATTATCGTTATTATTCAACACTATTGAATAATAATTTATCACAATTATAATTGTTATATTTATTATTGTTTTGCAAATTTGATAAAATGTCGTTAGCTTACAGATTGAAATTTTTTGGTCATATGTGTTACTACTTTGCAGTTTGTCCTGTTCCGACGAATAAAGAAGAAGAGGAGTTTATTAAAGAGCGCGAAAGAAACAGAGAACTAATGGAAGAAATCGCCAGAGAAATTGAAATTTCGTGCCTAGGTAAGTTAAAAAATATAAATGAATAACAATAATAAAAACCTCGAATGAGCAAGTCTTTCCGAGCGAATTGAAAGCCCTTTTGAATAGTTTAACCCTTTGGGACAGTTGGGTGTGTCCAATATCGAACAATGCAGATTTTGCATTTCTAAGGCCACTTACCCTTTTAGTTTAACCCATTTAGTTGTTAAGCAGCGAATCCAGCAAGTTACACATACATAGACTATTTACAGTTAGCCATTTTGACTCCTGAAGGAAATAACCCACCCAACACAGAAAAGGTTGCCCACACCACCGGGGTTTACATCCAATACTCTTGACAGTGTCAAGTGGTGTGGATTCATTTAGGTCACACAAGTACCACTGTCACTGTTGGACCTACGAGACCTACGGTTTTTCTTCCTTATCCGAGAAGACTACAAAGTCTCACCGATGTCATTCAGCTGACTTTCTTCTTAGTTGTTTAAAGACCCTGACTGTTGGTCAGGCCCGGGTTTAAACCCGCAAACTCCCGCTCAGCAGACCGGCACTCTCCCGACTGAGCTAACCAGATTGCGGAGGTTACAAAACTTGGAACACTGCTACCTTATTATAGAAATGCTGACTAATCTTGTGAGAGTTTTAGACAAACATTTTAGGCAAAAATCCACTGCAAATCTCGCTATTCGCTACTACTCTTCCCAGTTTGAATTTCCCCTATTGCGGAAAGCTAAATAGCCCAATTCCGTGAGGGGAAAGGCTTTAATTAGTTGGACTAGATATGTATAGAATAAAAGAGAAAACAAGAAAGCTCCCGAAAACGTTTATGCTAGTTTTTTTTTTTTTTTTTTTTTTTTTCTAAAAACGCACAAAATTTTGCGTCTTGGAATTTAATGGTACCACTTAAGATAAACTATTTCTAGTCAATGAGCCATTTTGTGAGAAGTGGGTAAAAATACAATGTTTGTAGCAACCCCTCATGGGAAATTGCTACGTTGAGTTTGGGTGCGCTAAATTGTTTTGAGTATTGATACCAACGTTTTCTCAATGATTTTTAATCAAAGGATCATGATATCAGTTGTTTGTGCTTACAGGAGCAAACGTTGAAGTCAAGGAAATTCTTATAACTAACTTTTACTTGCTGATTTGTAGACGAGTGTGAAGCAGGACTACATAACTGCCACGATGATGCATACTGCACCAACACCAAGCGTTCCTTCACTTGTACTTGCAAACCAGGATATACTGGGGACGGCGTCAACTGTGCAGGTATCATAATATGGAGCTGAAACGAACTGAAACGAACTGACCTTCTCGAACTGGCCATGCATGTCCTGCCATAAACTACTTCATAGAAACCTTTTTCGTCACTTTCATTATCTGAATCAGTCGCGTACTTATCTTGTTGAAATTACTGTATGTGTCCTGTACTTTTTGTTGGCCTAAGTTTCAATCTATTTTCAATCCTTGTAATCCATTGCAACAGTCGACGAGAAACACTATCAATGCCAAGGTAAAGTCTTGAATAACAAAACTGGTCCAATATTTTTGGAATTCAATTGATGCAAAAAAAAAAAAAAACGTTTTAGCTTCTTAAAAAGATAGCAAATAGCAAGACATAGTCCCGTGACGCTGGTGGTAAAGATCCCGCTCTTAATCTTGAGTTGACTCGCTTCTTATAGGTCGTTGTCAAACAGGTCGAAAATTCTCTATCCAGTCCGCCCCCATCCCAACTGCATCTTCTTTGTTACTGTTTGCACTGATGGGAGAGACATAGTTGAGCGTGCTAACAAGGCATGAAAGTATTTGACACGGGACAATTCGACTTTTCGAATTCGTAGTTCTTTTAAGCGATTCCTTCATTCTATTTCCAAAGTTTTGGGCGTAGTTCAAAGCACTAAATGTTTGGTCTTGAATGAAGTGAGAAATTGCGTGCTGTAGGTTTTCCGCCTGCGTTGTCAGAAGTGTTTTGTACCTCGATGTAGACCGTTGTCGACATCCTCGTTTGCGTCCCTCAATGTTACCTTTTTCGCAGAAGTACCTTTTTTGCCTATTTCAAAAGCGTCATAAAGATATTCAAAGGTTTTAAGAAATGAAACTGTTTCGGAAATACCGGTTTAAACACTAGCTTATTTGACTCAATATACTTGGAACTGAAACACCAGCTACAAAAGTGATATCTCGTAAGTACAAATTCCATGCACTATACTTAAATAAAGATACTGATTTCTTTGAGCCATCAGAAATTCTTTTTGGCCAAATCTAATGCTAAGAGTCATGACAGCTTTTTTCTTCGGTAGCAACGTTTAACTTGACGTCCTAGGCCTTTTGGATCCGAGACAACTTCCTTATCCGAACACAGAAATCTTGTTAATATTAGAATTACGAACTATACACTGAGTTGTCTTCAACCAGCTCTATGACGGACGCTTTCTGTTTGTCAGGTGCTGCTCTGGTGCCTTTTGCCAGGAGCCGATTACTTAATAGTTAAGTCATCTGCGGGACAGAAAAAAGTCAGAAAATAGCATTTCTGTTTGCAAAACTTTGTCGCTTTCATTAACATCAACGATGGTATGCAGTTTAGTTAATAGAATATCACTTAACCGTTAACTTTTCACTTCTCAGTTAACTACTAAGTTTTTGGCCAATTATCAGTTAACTACTGTTTTTTTGGCCAAATATCAGTTAACTGCTAACCCCATTGGCACCTTCCTAAAGGTGTCTGATGCCGAAGGCTCTTAGGGATGTAAAGATTTTTTTTTGGCTTAGAGTTCATGTTATTACTTTTAATATCATAGGTGACGAATTACTCCTTAATTTTGGCACGAAATTTCAGAGCTAATTTGTAATTTCACATGTGAAATTACAAAATTGCCATGACAACCCTTCCGTACGTCTCAGCGTCAAGATGGCGACGAAGTTTTAAAATGCCGTGAATGAAGATGTCAGGGCACAAAAAGATGCTTTAGAAAACCTGAACACACAAGAGAACATCAAGAAGGATTCTAACAGGTATTTTGCCGAAAAAGTCTGAAAAATTCTGAACTTTATAAGCCAAATTTAAGATCTGAACATTTGAGACAGTGAAGTTCTCGATCGATACGATCCAGGATAAACATGTCAAAAATCCAAGATTGCTAACGTAATTCGTCACCCATGATATTAATAGGTAATCAAATGGTATACTCGTGAAATTAGGGAATAATCTCACTCGTCATCATTTGATCACACGTACTAATTAATTTTGATTGCTTTTATCATAAGAATAGAAACGGAGGCTTCGCTTTTAGCCCCGGCTAAATCTATGTATTAGATTAATTACGAATTTTTAAAAAGTTGTGTTGAATGAGAGCATGTCTGCGAAAATGGCACCTCGTGTTTCCTACCTTGTATATTATTATTGTAGATAGAGTGAATTTAAACAAATTTCTGCAAATTATCACGAAACTTCGTTGGAGCAATAAGGACAACAACAATTAACTGCAGAGTAAGTTTTATTGATCTTTATTTAGTATTTCCTAGAAATTTTAGGATGATATTTTTACCCCATACAAACACTGTAATTTTACTGCAACCGTTCTGTGGTACTATCACAGAGCCTGGGTTACCTGTGGTTAAACAGGCAACGATGAGTGTTCATAAAAAAATACATCAAACTAAAAACTAAAATACACCAGATGAATTTCTAAAAATATATCTATTCGATAAAGTTGTAAATATAGTTTCTTTTATGTGAAGACATATTATTTTTTCTTGTAACGTATTTATTTCACAGTTTTGCGTTTGAATTATACAATCAAACTTTTTCAACGTTTTTAAACCAGTGCGTTTTTACTTGTAGTAGAGTAACTTCATTCATCTTTTTTTTTTGTTTTAGACATCGACGAATGCTCTACCAACTATCATAGCTGTGACGTAAATGCGGTGTGCGGCAATACTCTGGGTTCTTACACATGTGCTTGCAAACCAGGATACTCGGGTAATGGAAGGACATGCTCTGGTAAGTTGAATAGTATAATTTAAAAACAGTATATGACGCAATTACCCCACGCAAAAACTCACAAAATCTGATGACACTATTGTGTGTAACCCAGTTAAACAGGCAACGATGGGTGTTCATAAAAAATACATTAAACTAAAAACTAAAATACTCCAGATGAATTTCTAAAAATATATCTATTCGATAAAGTTGTAAATATCGTTTATGTGAAGACATATTGTTTTTTCTTGTAACGTATTTAATGCATATTTATGTAGTGGTTCCCTTCTCGAATATATTACCTTGCAAGCTACTCCAAAATTCGAGTGTAGCATAATAAAAATTATGTATGTATGCAAACTACTTTCTTTTAAATTCTTATAATTGTAACAACATGTTTGTATGTAGATATCGACGAATGCTCTACCAGCTCTTACAGCTGTGACGTTAATGCGGTGTGTAATAATACTTTGGGGCCTTACGCATGCGCATGTAAAGCAGGATTCACAGGAGATGGAAACACCTGCACTGGTGAGCCGTTTAAGTCTAATTTAAAACGTTAGTTTGATATGTTGGTTTTTTGAGTAAACCGGCAACAACAACAATACAACATTCTTTATTGGTACTCTTCTTGCCCTTCTAATAAAGTTTTGGTTAGATGGGAAAAAAAAATTACAATAAAAATGACCGCTTGGAGTAAGCGAACAGACAAGCGATGTCAAGCAGTCAGATTACATAAGCAGTAAAGTACAGACGCCGGTTGTACAAACGCTGGACAGCGCTATCTAACAAATAAATCACTATTCAGTAGGTGAGTATGAGGTATTCAATTGCGCTATCCACTGGATAGAGATTTATCGACTGGATAGGGTTATCCATCTTTTGAACAACTGGGCCCAGGTCGGCAAGATGCGCAAAGTCGTAAGATGTGCGTAAGTGCGATATTTTTTTCGTTCAATAAGTGCAACAATATGGACTGTTCAAACCTGCGATCACTTTTTCCTTTTATCAAGCTTAAAATAATTAATTCCGTTTAACTTGTTTCCCCTTTGCAAAGAAAACGGTTACAAAGGTTATGATTACGCTTACCTGTACTGTTCCTTTTTTGTAGACATTGACGAGTGCACTCGCGGTACTCACAACTGCCACAGTTCACTTGCTTCATGTGCCAACACAGCGGGATCCTTTAGTTGTTCATGTAACAATCGTTACAGTGGAGATGGCAGAACTTGCTATCTACTGGTATCAGGTAATCAAATCGCCGAATATTAGGAAGATGTGTATTTACTAGACCTCTATTCGGAGATGGCAAAACTTGCATTCATATTCCATACGGTAATAATTATCACCAAGAATTAGGAATGTGTCTATTCACTAGACCCTTATTTACACTTGTTAGATGCATGTTACTTGAACCTTGATTGTTTAATATTACCCAGATCTCTTGTCGACTAAGCCGAAAGTGAGATCTGGTCAATTAATCAAATTCAATTCTATTTTTTATTAGCCACTCAAACTGTCTAAAAAGTATATGTATTGAGGGAATGACATGAGTATTGTCATCAGCGCGCGCTATGGTGTCTGCAATTCATTCTTCACAAAATCTTTTTCTGGTCTTTTCCCCTTTTGCTTGCCTCATTACGACGCACGAATTCGTGTATCGATCATGACTGGCTTTGCACAAGCCAAGGCCCATTGAATCGAAGAACAAGCCGGAAAATTTGCTTTTTAAGATTTCTTATATATTAAGTGAATACTTGAATTGCAACAGTTTACTTACTGACTTCTAATATGTGGGGATCGGATCGTCCATCATTCTCCTTCCCAGAGCTTCGATCCGTCTGCGGGTCAGCGTCGGCGACCCACACTGACCAGGATCCAAGCTCTGGGAACGAGAATGATCGTCCATACGTCTATTTACCAGATTTTCTTGACACAGGCCTGCCCAGAGGGAATGTGAACAAACGGGACTCAGGTCCCATGCGAGGTGCATGCCATCCCTACCCAATCTTACAACCCGTAAAGGTTGACCACACCACCTGGGGTATAAAATCCCTACTCTCTTCGAATAGTTATGTGGGTTCTTTTACGTCCCCCAAGAAGAAATAATTGAAAGTGCAATGAGACAGGACCTACGGTTTTTCGTCCTTATCCGAGAAGAGGGTCTCAATGGGGTTAACCGATAGGCGTAAAACGGCCAAAAATTTAGTCGATAGCCGTAAAAATGGAAAAATTTTAACCGTTAGCCGTAAATAGAGTAAAAAAGAGTTAACCGTAAAAGAAACTGTTCCCAAGATTTGCTACTTTTAAGCCGATACTAAACTCACTTATGGCTGCGTTTTTTATTTCCAGGCTAGTGTGACTCCGTACGCACGTTAGGCGAAACGCGTTTTAGGTGCAGACCAAAACCTGGGCTCCATTTCCGCAGTCTCTCGGGGAACTAATTTTTTCCATGGCGAAAGTGTGGCTTCTTGCTGGGGATTAATATTTGCGATTTTCAGGAGGTCGTGCCCTCAAAACACTAGTGTAGAGATCTCACTACAGTATTTGTAAAACACGTTGCCCATAAACAACATTTCCCTGTTTTCCTCTGACGCTACGGTAGACATTGCCATGCCTCGTCCCTGTAAGGCGTCTTCCCACGCAATTTCGGTCAAGGCATTTCGGTGGCGAACTCGTTAGGACCACGTGACCCGAAAAGCATTAGCTGCGCGGAATAATGAGGCCTACGGACAAGGCAACGGGATTTTAGTCGTTCCGTACAGTCCTTCGCTATCATTAAAAACACTGGACACGGGAATTTTGTTATTAACAGTTTTCACGCTAGAGCTAGAAATGGATTATCCGTCTGGGACTAGCCTGTGTACAGTCGCGCCCTCCCCACAGACACCACTTCTCCGATTTTTTTCTGAGGGGAGGGGGCGGCTGTATACAGGCTATCTGGAACGGATAATCCCGTCTTCAAACTGTCCGTCGAAATAATTGACGAATAAAGTCAGGCGGATTGTTCCTTCAAAATCAAAACTATTCCATTTTCAAATTAAGAAGTTTTACCTATCTGACGCGAATCATCAAACGGATAACCCGTCTCACACGAACAATCCGTCTCTAGTGTGAAAACGACAATAGGTTATAATGAATGTCGCGCCTCGGCCTTGAGTTGGGCGTTTGCGTGTCCGCTTTTGCTTTCTCACAAAGATTATTTTTAATTTGAATATTGACATTTCTATGTGTAAAATAATATTAGAAATGAAATACTTTATAAAAAGTATGATCTATCAAATGTTAAAATTTTTCAAAAGAATAGCTTGTCTCATCCCGAGATGATCCCAAGACCTTTATTTTGATTTAAAGATACAAAAAAGACAGGTTAATCAATATTTAACTTTTTGAAACAAAAGAAGTTAATTTTTAACTTTTCTGTTAACCGTAACTGAAAAAAATTAACCGATAGCCGTAAAAGAGCCAAAATTTTAGCCGATAACCGTAAAAGCCACCACCCCATTGAGACCCTCCGAGAAGACTATGAAGACTAACCATTTGCAGATGTCATTACAAAGGCAGCTCTTTCTTCTCAGTTAATTAAAGACCCTAAGTGTTGGTCCGACCGGGGGTTTTAACCCGCGTTGAACCCTACGTCCGGTTAGATTGTGCTTATACTCGTTTCGTACCTACGAGATTAACTGAGCCTTTTAATTACCGTTTGAGTTTCTCACATTTCTGGATTTTATTGTCTCCTGCAACTTCTTGAGTTGAGCAATATTTCAAGATAGCGGTTTGGGGATTAACGTACTAAGATACTAATTCTTACAGAACACAGGACGAAATAACGTGTTTCCGTATTTTGTAAACTGGACGGAAACGGGAAGTTGCTTATATCCGTCACGTTTCCGCCCTGCGGAAACATGGTGATCTAGTTTTCCATGGACGGGACGCGTTTCCGTCATGTTTCCGCGACGGAAACGAACGATCATGTTTCCGCCACATTTCTGTTATCACATTTCCGTTCTTTCTTGTTTCCGTTACGTTTCAGGTGACGAATTTTTTTCTCTTTTTAACCCATGTCCAAGATCGCATGATCAATGTTTCAGAAAATTTGCCTTTGCGTACAATCAAGGTGAATAAAGGTAAATTTACTCTTGAGATCGGGCTATAAACGGTTCTCATGCATTACTCGCGCGCCTGGCATTGATGCAAAGACTGTGAAGTGTGTGAGGTTGGCATTGCTTTCGATTCTAAATGATAAAAATCGCAGAGCTTACCAACAGCTTTCGATATTTGCCAGATTGATGTCAATCAGTACTGGCGTAAAATAAAATACTCTTAGAAGGAGAAAACAAGAGAGAAAACAAGAGGGAATGGGGCCTAGAAGAGAGTGGAGTGCTGGTCAGCGGACTTTTCTTTAGCTCATGCTCATTGCGGTCATTCTTTTTGGCGTCCATTTTGAAAGTGATTGCAACGGCCAGCTTCTGTAGGTTCTAGGAGCGTGGAATCGGTATATTTTTGCTTTCTAATGGCACTACAAGACATCTAAGGGTTGTTATGTATATTTGTCGACCCATCGGCCTTCAGTAATCGATCGCTTCCCTCGTAAAGCCACTCCTCTGACACAGTTGAGCAGAATGTGAGACAAAAACCTCGTGATGAGCAAGCATAATTTGAAAGTTGGATTGTTTTACCGTGCTAAGGCTATCCAAGGCGGAGGATTGTTACGGAGAATACAGATAGTAAGACGAGGTAAGCTTAACAGTTTTCCATATTTCATTTTTGTCGTCTGTAACATTTGATATAATGCTTGGGAGACATATTTGTTGACACAAAGCTGTGATTGATAAGTACAGTAATTTCCCAAGCAGGAAACTGCAACATAATGAACCTGAATCATTTTACTAAACAGGGCAAGGCGTTGCACTGTGAGGTCTGTGAATTGATTGTAGAAAAATGGTTAGAGGGTTCCAGTGATTTTGTTACAAATAGTATATGGTGAGTCCAGGAACTCATCTTGTGAATAGGCACGATTCCCTGTTCATAACCAGTGAGTCCCAGTTCAAAAAAACAGGGAGTCCTTAATTGAAAATGCTTGGTATGGGCCTTTTAACCAGACAGTTTATCTGGAGACAGACACCAAAACTCTTATTACAGTTTACTGAAATCAAAATATAGTCCTTCTATATATTTAAAGCACAAAAAGACTAAAATAAATATACATCTTTTAACAACAGCTACAGAAATCTCACAAACAGGATATTCTACCAAAAAATCTTCAAATCAATCGATCATCCTTTGTATCCTACAGGATGCGTGCCATGAATTTTTTTGTGTCTCTGGGGAATTTTATGTGTGAGTGATGCAAGACACAGAGGTAACAAAATCACTGGGGTTCAAAACCATTCCAAATAGTGCACAGGTTTAATTTACTGAGAAAGACGGTAACAGATATTGTTGATCGGTTCATATGTCTTGGAAGCCCCTACACATAGACATCAGTCCTTCTGACAGGGTGCGGGTAAAAAATAAAAATTGTGCGCGATTTTGGGGGCAAATTGTGCGGGGAAAAACACCGATTGTGCGGGAATTGTGCGGGATTGCGCAATCTTTCGACCTACCAAATATTCCGTGATTGTGAGCAAGAGCTCCCTGAAAAATACACTGCCACGTACTGCATCGATTGCTCTTTCCAGTGATATAAGTTGACCAGACCTTTTTCAGCCTTAATTTATTTGAGGTATATTATAAATATAACGTGGATCAAAACTTAAGATGATGCAGTTAGTCTTGTTGTCTTACAGAGCTGCCAGAGCGCCTCCGAGACCAAAATCAAATCAGTTGAGCAATAAGAGTCATAAGATCCGCATCGAACACGTAATGCACGAACGCCAGTGTTGAGTTTGTAAATTGTAAAATTTAACCTCAAATTGTCAAAATACCTGTGTTAAAACAGTGCTCGCTATCTTTGTCGGACATTTTGAAGCTTTCTGCGAAGTAGAGCCATGTGGCGCAATTTATCATATACCGGTAAACAACTCTGATTTATTATTTGTAAAACAATTGCCACAAATAGGATAAGAAGAACCCCAGTATCCCACGGAGCGCTGCATGACGACACAATACTCGATGTGTACGTGACTAGTGCCCAGGACAGCGCGAGCTATGGAAAGCGCCTTGTTGTTTTTATAAGCGCCCGAGCTGTTCGAGGAAAAAGCTATGGATTTTTCGTTTGTTTTGGAAGGTAAATAGCCTAAAAGTTTTCTAGAAATCTTGGAAATCAATAGGAATACCTGATTTAATTTAAATTTTCAGGAAATTTTTCAGTATTGTGTGGGATTTTGCCGATTGTGCGTGATTGTGCGGGTTAGACCGAATTGTGCGGTCCCGCACCTGCGCACCCTGTCAGAAGGCCTGCATAGTTTGGTAAACAGCGAAGACCACGTATATATGCTATGGAAATACAAAAACATTTAATTGAAAATCAGGTTGTTGAGCAACAAAGGTTCATTGAGTCATGTACTGACACGTGATCTCGGTTACTTGTGCAAAAAGTTGACAATAGTTCCAAAAGAGAGCTTATAATAATAATATAATAATGTTTGACTGAGAATGCTCAAGAAAAAGTTGAAGAAAGTATTTTTTTTCAGTAACTGTGATCCCAGGAATAGGCACTTCTTTGACGAGAGCTCAGTGATTAAAACAACTGGGAAGTGAAGCTACTGTTGAGCAAACTTGTGAAGTTCAGTCACACCAAATTTGACCACTATGTCTTGAAGTCCGCAATTTGATTCCCTAACTTGCCATGTTATTGGCTACTTCATAATGTAGTACCCAATTTCCCAACA
>NC_133208.1:22171973-22224473 GCF_958299795.1 Porites lutea
TATGCGAACGTTTATTCTAATCAGTTCACGACTGGATAGCCCATTCCAGCTATTGCAGTGCAGTACGGTGCCCAACAATAACAAAAAAATAAATATGTAAATTACTCATCACATGTTAGGCGATTACTGTCTCGTGTGAATGTAACTGGATTATTACGCCGACTTCAGGTTAACATTCAGGTCTTCAAAATAATTAAATAAACATGGCGACGTCTTTAAAAACAGGCTTTGCCCAAATTTTCTCTTGCTGCCCAAAAAATCTGACTTGCCCAAAATCTGGGGGGGCTGCAGCCCCCCTCGCCCCCCGGCCCGTACGCCTATGCTCCTCCTCGATCTGCATAATCAGATTCTTCACATCATACTCAGCCTCATTCAAGAATTGTTCAATTTATGTAAGGGTTATCGGCCTGAAGCGTGGTGTTATGTGATTTAATCCTCTCGTGCGTTGCCCGAGGGCTGCGCCCTCGGGCAACGCACGAGGGGATTAAATCACATAACCACGAGCTGAAGGCCGATAAATGGCTTATTTTTACATTGGAGAGGATTCCTCAAGGGATGCAAAAATACATTGACGAAAAATGTCTCTATTGTTCATCATTCTTTTGTTTTTTAACACTTCATGCTGGCACTGGTGGGATTCACAAGCTTCTCGGCTTTTTAATTATGTTAGTTTCTCAAAGTTGCATTTCGAATTAGTTGTTCGTAGTGAATGCTAGAAACACCCGAAAGAGCCTAGCAGTGTCGAGCGATTCAGATCTATCAGAAGTAGAGCCGTTTATTACTCAAACTAAAGCAGCTTTAATGGCGGTACTGGAATTGAGCTTTCGGAAAACAATTTTGACTCTTCATTTGCGGGTATAGACAACGAGCAAGCAGTTGACAATTTCAATTTTCGCACCAAGGATCTTTCGACCGACCTGCATGTTTACAGGTAAAGAAGATTCCGGGCGAGGGTTCACTACTGTAACTGACAAGGAAATTCAGTCGAGGAATGAAGCAAGAATACCACAAAACACAAAGAGGCCAACTACCTGTCTTCATGGAGTACACGAGTTTGGGATGACTGGTTAAAGAACGGAACACCTTACCATGACAGCGACACTTTCGTGGAACCGTGGAATTTTAAAGACGCTGTTCAGTTTCAGACTGTCGTTCTGGCTGTGGAAATCGATGAACCAACAACTAAGAAAATCCGTGAATGTGGCGCAAAAGAAACGCAGCTCAGTTTAATTTTAGGAATTAGGAATAAGGAATTAATTAGGAATAGTGTCGTGCTTAATATTTAAAATAAACATTTGTAAATTTGTTTTTTTATGAAAAGCTAATTCAAATGCGAGGGGATTATGAATATGCAAGGGATAAGTCACTTATCCCCCCCCCCCCCCCGCATATTAATACACAATCCCCTCGCATTTTAATTAGCTGTTCATTAGCCCCGCTCTTCCCTTCAAACAATCAAAGCCGCACCCAGCTTTTCAGACAGTTGATTTGGGGGTTATGTAATATATTCCCCCCGAAAAGAACAAAGGAATCCGAGCTTATGTAAAAATAAGAAATATTTGTGACTCAATAAGGTTCTCAATCGAAGAGGAAAACTTTGAACTTGTTTCCGCCATGTTAAGGCGAGGAGTCGAAAAATCATCCACATTGATCACGTGGAGCGAACCATTACATTATTCACGATATATGCACTATTACTTTCAATCCGGAGAATTGATTTCTCTAATTTTGCCGATTAACTGCGAATGCGATCAACTTAAAACGTCGAGACCCAAATGTTGTCTAACGAAAAGTTCGGAAATAGATCCTCAGAGAATGTTCCCCTAAATCTTAATGTGCTAGTTAAGTATCTTAACTTTTTCTTTTAGTATCTTGTGTTTGGATTTTATTTTTATTCATTCATGGTAACCTTCAAAAGAAATTCAGTTGACTACATCCGCTTTCATTTCCCTTACGGTGTATTTTATTTCGCTCTTCCTTCCCTTTACCCTTATTTATTAATTCTGTTTCAATTTGTTTTATGACCTTTTATCAAAAACGCCAAACGAAGATAAATGCGACTTCAATCAGTAATGTATTCGTAGCGTGCACAAGTCACTTTTCTTTTTTTTTACATTAGGAGCTTTTACAATAGAGAGCCACCACAGGAACGAGAACGTCATAAAAATCATTATTTTAGATTAGCAACTTTGTCCGTTTATCATGCTTTTCAATAATGAGAAACCTCCTTCAAAACTTATCAATGTTCAGTAGGGGTGTCGTCCAATGGACTTCAATCACTCACTTGGGACGGGGGTTGGGGGCGGCTTTTAATTCGGTCTGAGGTCTGAGGAAAAATACGAGTTAAAATGTCTGAAACCTTTAATGTAAATACTAATAAACATAAAATGTTATCAACTACGGTCATCTTAATTTGCAACAAAATTACACACTATTTGCAAAAACTTATTCACAAAAATGTCGAAGTTTTTTAACTGAGAAATCACCGGACTAATCCTAGCCTGCAGTGCAGGCGTTTTCTTTGAGCGCGCAATTTGCTCGCGAAAGCGCCTTGTTGAAACTTCCCGAAGAGAGGAGGAAATGGGGCGAGTCAAAGGGAGCAGGGAGGGGGCGATGAGAGAGAAGAGAAAACGCCTGCCCGAAAACACTGTGAAAATGAGAAACACCCTCTAATAATAAGACGCGCGTGACCGCTCTTCCAGAAATGAGTAGCCGACAATAACAAAACAACCAAACAGTCGCTCCAGTTCAAAGACTCGCATTGTCTTAAGAACAACAAGGTGTGTTTTTATCTTGACTGAGTCGCAATGCAATTCTCCACAGCTGATGAAGCTTCAGTTTAAGCTGCAATTCATTCTTCTAAATTCATTTCTGTAAATCGCTATCCATGAGAGTTTAACATCCTGCAAAGAATTTAAAAAACTAACGAGCTGGGCCCAGCGTGATACAACATTGCAGGAAAACATCACATTCTCGGACTAGAAAGAAAATCGCTTAGTTATTCAGATCCTGAGGCTCTTTGGACAAAAATAAAGAACCTAACAGTCTCATTTGGCGACAAAAAGAGCTGTACGCTTCAAAAGAGGTCAAAGAAAACGCTCTTGCATTAGAGGGCATATCATGAAGACCAGAAATTCAAAAACCACAGAAAATCAATAAGCGTGTCATGACCTCTCAGTGTGAAACAAGCGGCTAAAATCACATTTGCTCAGTCAAAACATAGAACACTCCAGAGCATAATCTACTGGCCAGAGAAAAAAAACGTATTGCAAAAAAGCAGCATTTTGGCATGAGGTGAAACTGGTGTAGATTTTAGTACTGCGAGCAAATCTTGTCCTGATGACCAGTTTAGAAATCGCTTTGACTTTCTCATTGCGTAATACACGCGACATTCCCAGCCGCTCCAATTCCAAACGAAATAAACAATATAGACTTACAGTTAATTGACAGGCATCAATCTACTTCCCTATGCCGCACCAATCAGGAGCTCCGTTTGCCAGCGTACGGAGTTTCCCAAAAGAACAATGATATCGGGCAGGGGTATTTTTTTTCTCCCCTCCCCCTTCCCCCTTTCCTTCTTTCGCTCTCGCACCTACCGCAAGGGTTACTATTTCTACTCTCCCCAATCTTCCACTGTCATAAAATCAAAGATGGCGGCTACAACAACATTACGAACACGAACAGGGTTTCGCCCACCCAAAATACGCCTGCAATGCAGGCTAGACTAATCCAATTATACGACTGTTTATTCATCGAGCCAAGAATAAGTTGGTGAAGTGAGAAGCAAACAATTCTTACATGTACCAGTCAGTGACCGGTTTGCAATTCCGCAAAACTTAATTTATATCAATTCCCATTATGTCACGTCGCATCCCAGTTAGATGAAGTGACACTCTCTTCGAACGTTTTTCCCTTTTGTACTATTCAGAATAACTGTGGAAATTTCTTTAATTTGGATAGCCGTTTTGCGAAGTCAGGTAGACGCTTAGAGCCTGTTTACATGGAGGTGGGGGTCCCCAGGTAGGTGAGGTGACCCGCTTAAGTAGGGTAACCCGCCTGTCCACACAATCTCTCATACGGTTACCCGCACCTATCATGTAAACTCGATCGAATTAAAATGAGAGATTATATGGACAGGCGGGTTAATCACCTACACGTGAACAGGTCTTTAAAATGTGTACTTGAAGTTGTACAATGTATTTGCATAATTATATCTGACCAACCTTTGTTATTTTGGCTGCTTTTGTGTTCCCATTTTATTAATTTTTTTTTAGTTAAAAAGAGAAAACCGTTATTTGGCAATCCTATTACAATGAAATATTAAGTAATAGTAATAGTTCAATCATCCGACCCCATAAAATGGCTTTTCAGCCAACTTTACAATTGCAGTTTGATAATTAAAAGCATAATTATTAACTTTACAATATGTGAAATTTATTGGGAAAAAAATGAAATAAGGAAATGACTCTTCCATGGCTTCTTCACTTCAGCCTTAAGCTGCTCGAGATTCTCTATATTACCTGAAGATTCTACAAAGTCATTCCAGAGGCGGACTGCTCATGGCCGCTGACCGGCAGTGAATCTAAAGGAAGGCATGTCTAACTTGTTTCTTTTTCCGATATTACGAGAGTGCGCATCGACCATTTTCTTAATCCTGTTACAGATAAGGGGCTTGGACAAGTTCCTTAACATGTGTTGAGGTGGCTGAACACAGTGTGTGGGCTGTCATTGGTAACTCGCGTGACGGTGAAACATGGTGGCGAAAAATCAATGGTATACGGAAGACTACTTCTCAAAATCTACTCATTAAAATTTTGTGACATTTGGCAGAACTTTTACGTTTATCGTGTTTTAAATAATGAGAACTTTAAAATGGAAGTTGAACTGACAAATTTTGTGACACATTTAATAATTACAGTTCGATTAAATTATTGATTATCTAAAAACCTGTCTGTTAAAATTTGGTCAAATAAGTTTAAAATAGTAATGATTAATAATAGCAAGCTGTGTGCAAGTTTATACGAAAATCTAATGAGCAAATTTTATGTAAACTGAGCAAAAGTGAAATTTTAAGGTTGTGTTTAATCGTTCATGTTGCCATGGAAACTACAAAAGTGTCAAATTTTACCTATCTATCAAAATGTTTCATCAGTATATTTTTCACTTGCCAAGTTTCAGCTTGTGAGCTGTAACCTTTCTCGTGCCATGATATGGAAAATGACATATACTCACAAACTGCCAAAATTGTGTTCAGCCACCTTAAATAAACTCGAATTTTTTTTAAGGCTTGTCAAAAAACGCAAGACACGCGTTTTATCACTGGTCAAAAAATCTTGCGCTTATTACTCTCGAATGTTAAACCAGTGATAAAACACTGCTGTTCGTGTTTTAAACATTACTAAACACGGAAGGGCTTACAGACTAAAAACGATTGTTTTTCTTTTTTCCTACATTGAGATACATTCGCCTTAGAATTAAACACCAAAAAACACTCACCAACATATGACAATCAACTTCAACGAAATGGGATAAGAGTGATAAAAATTAATTTGAAACAGCTTGAATACAATTTGTTTGTGGCGTTTTCGCTCCATGCCGTCGCAGTGGTGGTTGCTTAATATGCTCCTTATATGGAAAAAGATCGTGACTGATAGGGAGATCGGGTATGCCAAATATGGAGAATATGGACTCTACGCCTCCGACTGAGTTTAATAAACTCTGGAGGGGTTAAACTGTAACGTCACTGAAATTCGCAGTAGGCTGCGAGATTAAAACCGTACCATTTGAAGAGAAAGCATCATGCCGCTAGCACGCAAGCTCAGAACGAAAAAGCTTTAGAGGCGTTTGTTATTTTGCGCTTTTCAGCCTGATCATTACGATAGCAAGCTTCAAGCGTATCTGACACTTGCGCGAGCTTGTTTTTATAAAGGAAATATAGAAGGAGAAAATAAAATTGCATGAAATTGCGGGCAATGAAAAAATCAAACAGGAATAGTTCACTTCCTTGGCTTTTCGAAGCAGTCAGTGTTCCTACCTTTCTTCCTCTTTGTCTGCCATAGTCGTTATATCAATACAACGTGTGTCCTGGACGTTTTTTCGGAGAGCTCACTTATTACGGCCATCAGGATGATACGGACACCAAGGCATTTCCTCTAATTGTCCGTATTAACCACTGTTACTGTAGTTTCTTTTTAAAGAGTGATTTTTTTCACTCATCCTTTTTTTCAAACATTTGTTATAGTGAAAAGCGAATTGACGCCAGATAATAACATTGTCAAATTCTCTACTAGATTCACTCGCCTCGGGCTCGTGTTACAGTGGATCCACATCACTTTGACAATGTTATGATGCAATTTTATCATCAATAAGAGGACAAACGATAAAGAAATTAGGGTCGATGTGATGAATTGAATAAAATTATTATCTAATCTACTATTTCCCTACTTCATGGTATGTAGCAGAGATCACTCATCCATTTGCAGGCGCAGATCGAGGCAGCTTAAGAATGCCTACAGATATATTTGTCTCCCTTTCCCATGTTATTACCTAAACTTGACTGTATATCTACCAGTGTGTGAAAGTCTGTAACCAATCCTCAATTACTTGTATGCAGACAGAGATCGCGACAGTGGGGCAGGTGTTAGAGGACGTGAAAATTACCCGCTTTGAATCTGTTTATGTACAGTAGATAAAACTTTACGAAACCAGTTAAACCACAAGAAAAACTAAAATATTAAATAATTTTCTAGCTTTTTAAAAGTTAAATTAATTCTTATGATAATAAATAATAATAATAATAATAATAATAATAATAATAATAATTATGTTTTATTATTTTCTATATCAGAATGTCAGAATTACGGAAGTCTTAACAGCAGTGACAGAAAGATTACGTACATTACTAACTACCGTTATTGTGACAATAAAATCGGACCTGGTTGGTTTCGTTTTGAGGGCTCAGCAGGCATAAGAATTCCAACTTCATGTCCACCTACACGCAGATGTGGCACAAATGCTCCCGGATGGATGAACGGTGGACACCCCACAGTAGCAGACGGTCAGGTCACCAGGACGGTGTGTTTTCACTGGACTGCAGGCTGCTGTGAATGGTCAACAAATATCAAAGTGAGAAATTGTGGTTCATATTATGTGTACTATCTCCATAGTACACCAAATAATGGCTATTGCTATCTCCGCTACTGTGGGACAGACTAGTATTGAAGGAACTGTCAAGTTCCTCTTTAACAAAAGGAAGAGACTTAACGTTGTTGTGGTACACCAGCTGGTTGTAGTCTCCGTTATTGTGGTACTAATTAGACACAAAGGCAAAAGAAGTATTGACATATTCTATTCTTTCACTAAGGTAAGCAATATAAAAAAGACTGCACTTGACTTTAATATCTGTATCTCTATAACTTAAGAAAAGGGGGAAAAACTACATGGTAGCACAACGTACTACTCGCGTTAGCAAGCAAGGACAGTTTTCTTGAAACTAATATGAGGATAAAAGTACTTTTAAGCCTTTTTGAAGATCAAGTAACAAAATAAATAATATTAATAGAACTTACCAGGAAGTCAAACTAATAAATTAAATAACCATACAATAATACATTAAATTAGCAATGCAGTTGTCACTTGTTCTGTTATTATGCCTGTTAGGTAGGTCAGTCATTGGGCTGCTACTTGGTTGACAATTTTTAAGTCCGAATTTTTCTATCGATTGTCATCTCTCTGATTTGTACCAGACGTTCAATGTCACTGTTCAGACAAGGGCTGCCGTTTCGTTGGCGTCACGTTTAGTTTTGACAATTTTTTTTCTTCTTCTTCATAGTTTTACAATTGTCCAACAATTTTTCGCTTTCCATCTTTCACGCGAGCTTTGCTTCTTTTTGTGGGGCTTCAGCCACAGTTGTGTGGCTTGTGGATTATTTTTGTCGCCCCATTTTTTATTCAGTAGGTTAATCGGTTTACATATATCGATGTGTTGTGATTCTGTTAGCTTTGATTTCATTAAACCTGCCACAACCGTGGCCAGATTTATCCAACACCGTTATTTGTTTATATTTTAATTCTGTTTCTTATGGGAAAGTAAGCAATGCAACCGGAAATGCAAGCAGAGCTCGTGCAGAGTTGGGCCTTGTTTTGAAAACATGCCTTGATATAAATAATATTAATAGAACTTACCAGGAAGTCAAACTAATAAATTAAATAACCATACAATAATACATTAAATCAGCAATGCAGTTGTCACTTGTCACGATGATCAGAAATATGCAGTTGTTAAATAAACTACGATGAACAGATGCTTTAACTTAAAAGATGTGCTGTTACTTAGCTTGTTTTAATATAGGTACAGGGATGCACTCTATAAAACTGAACATGATAAAATCGGAAACGAAATGCATAACGATCATGGGTAAAGTCAACTCTCTTCTCGCGCACACGCCGGCAATAGTCAAACAGCAGCTAAATTCCCTTCCTACTGCAGACTCTTACATTGCTTACTAACAAGGACACTAACTCGCGGTCCCGATGGGAACTGCACTATGTTGTGGCAATTTTTGGATTAGCATTGGAGTTGCTTTGAGAATTAAACATGCAGTTTAGTAAAATACCTGTCACATCCGTTTGTTTTTATTGAGTATGACAATAGGCTATTTGCACGTTGGCTTCATTATACTCAGTACCAGAATCCTCTAAATCCCGGATCACATATAAAGCGTTCTACCGATTCAGCTAAATGCAGGGCAGATGATAGAGTTATACTGTGTGAATCAAGTGTGCAAGTGGCACTTGTGCGAAGGACGCGAAATGTCAATCGTATACTTGTGCGTGCTAAGTTGAGAAACCCAACGAATCGACTCTAGAGAGAAAATTGAGATTAACTTCGACCTAAAGAAAACATTTTCCACCCCAGCAAGACAGGCTGTCTTGTTAAGACGAGGCTCCTCAATAGGTTTTACGGGATACGAGATTTCCCTTATTTGAAGCTCGGGATTCGGGATTTAAAAGCAAAATCAGGGCGAGATTAGGGATTGACGGTATGCGCAGGAGGTGGGTTGCCAAAAATAACCCTCGGAATTACGGGAGTGAAGAAACCTATTAGGGACCGTCTAAGAATGGACAGCTTGCTTTCTCCGGGTCTCCATTACAGATCTCCCGTCGTTAGCCGTTTTGGAAAACTTCATCTCAACTCACATCTTTCTTGGCCACTTTCCAGTACTGGCCTCCTGCCATATAAAAACACCGAGTTAGCTCAAGCAGCTGTTATACAGCTGGGCCGAGTTGTTCAAAGCTGGGTTAAGGTAACCCAGGGTTAGTGCAAAATCTGAAATCAGATTTGAAAGCTTAAAAAGCATATTCATTTAAATTCTTTTTATCTACAATATGATGATTGGATGATCTTAAAAGAATAGAGAAAATGCTTCTGAAAAAAAGGAAAAGAAACCCGGATTAAAATTTAACCTCGGGTTAGCGCTATTCGGCCTCCGAACAACTGGGCCCAGGATTTTAGTCGACTCGCTGTGTTATACTAAATACCCTTCAGACCTTTCCCGGCCTTACCTTATTGATATCTCCCCGAGAGCCATCTTCATTGCTAATAACGCTGCGCAAATAAATAAGGTCATCAATGAATTCCAGTTTCGCCGAGCATCTGGTGTGAGAGCATCGACTTGTCGCCCCATATAAGGTAATACAAAACAGTCTTGGATTCTGGATTCCACGCCGTGGATTCCGGATTCCAAAGCCCAGGATCCCGAATTCCCTCATCAAAGTTTCCAAGATTCCAGATTCAACAGGCAAAACAAGGAGCCTAGGTGGCGTTCATATGAGTTTTAGGTCACTATAATGTGATTTGAGAAGAGTGTCACTAGTTCCTGCTATCAATTTTTATATTTAATCGAAAACAGCTATTTTGCCACTGTATAAATCCTTCTACTCGTATCCTTCTATTGGTTCACCTACTCGGTTAGTTCTACTTAGGTGTCCCAAACTCTGCACAATGAACCTAAAATTTAAATAATTTATTTTCCTTTTTGTCACAATCTTTTTATTGTTATATTTAAAAGCACTGAATTGTAAATAGTATTAATATTCTATGTGAGGTAAATAAAAATTGACTTGACTTGATTGACTTGATCGTGACTTGATGAATTTATTAAATAGTGATGTCAATTATCCAACGACTGTTTCCTGCCTTTCTGCGACCTAAACTTTAGTCCAAAAATAATTATATCCATTTTAGACAAATCAGTGCTTTACTTCTCCCTTAACGCATCAGAATAATTATTTTAAGAGAACACAATGGAACTATTTTTTTTTTAAGAAAGGAAATATTACTTTTAATTAGTTAAAGTAAGATGTCGAGAGGGCAACACGTCCTGCTTGTCCTCTGCGCCACAGAAACTCCAGCATGCTTCTTCAGGCATTCGAAGTACACTATGTGTTTTACTCACTGCTCTTAACCAACACATTTCATAAACTAATGATAATTATTGACATTTGCCTACGCTAAATTGCAAGTTTCGTTGTATTAGGAAGAAAGAATGATATCGGGTGGGATGCACATGAAAGAAACTACTTTAAAGGAAATTACGCTCCCTAGTTTAACAGTATGCGTACTGAATCCACCAAAGATTATGGCCTAGAGGTAACGTGAGTATTTTGTTGTTGTTGTTGTTGTTCTTTACACCAGCCAGTTTTAAATCTGAAAACTGTAAATAATATCACTGCCAAGAGCTCAGGGTTGTTTGCTTGCGAGAATTCTGTAGCAAGTGAAAGTGTTTGTTTTACCCGGCAGGTTAACTAATAGCAGTGTGTAATAGCGCTGCTGCTTGGACAGAATCAGAAGATAAAAGTCAATTTCGCGGAATTAAACTGGATTGCCCTTTAATCTGCCCCCTCCTGGGCACATAATTGTACACTGTTTACGAGCCATTTTTTACGACACCTGAAGGAGGATAATAAGGTTATCCCTATATTAAGATCGCTCCTTACATGCAACCCACCCAGCCCAGGAAATGTTGGCCACACCATCGGGGTCTACGTCCCCTACTCTTTTCGAACGCTGGTGGGTTCTTTTACGTCCCGGCAAGAACCAGATAAGTGAAAGTGCTGCGCGATGATACCAACAATTTTTCGTCCTTATCCGAGAAGACTAGAAAGTCTAACCGTTAGCGGATGTCATAACAAAGGCAGCACTTTCTTCTCAGATATTTAAAGACCCTGAGTTGTTGGTCCCGCCGGGTTTTGAACTCGCGACCTCCCGCACGGCAGACCGGCGCCTCCCAATTGAGCTAACCAGGAGGCAACTTTGAACCACGTCCTTGGACTCTTGGACGACAGGAGCGAAGTGTAAGAAGGTCGATTTTCCTCAAGTTAGTTTAGCAGAGTATAGTTGAAGGGTGTTATTCTTCTTAAGAGGCTAAATTACTGACTCAGTTGTCATTTGAGTTGAAGTTCGCTTATCCATTATATGCAATTTTATGCATAAAAATTGAGTTTAATCTGATATTGAACACAGACCACTGTAAATTCCTGTTTCACTGGGTACTGTTTCACTATTCCCAGTGAAAAAGTATTCAGGAGAGCCAAACAGGAATACTTTATTCCAGGAGCCTATCATCCTGCTCATCCTGTTTTAAGATCGTGGCCATCCTTTTTGCTGGAAGAGTTTTTTAAAATCGACCAAAAATATCACTAATGTCCCTAGGCAACCTTAAAGACCACTTAGTGAACACTGTGTTCAACAATTACATAAGTATAGAGCAAAAGTCTCTCATCAGCTTAACTTATCCACGCAACAGCAATTTTTTTTTGTTCAGTAAAATGGACAAAATTAATGTTATTGATAGTTCAATTGTTAATGAAATATTTACATACTCTTTTCAAACATTTTTCTAAGCCACTTGGCTTATCCATGATTTCCTATTCCCTTCCTTTATGGTAATTAATAACTAATAGAGGTCACTCATCCATTTGCAGACGTTGTTTGGGGCAAGTCCTATTGCTGATAGGAGTCATCCAGACTAGCTAGAAAAAATTGTTCCATAGAAATGACGTCAAAATGTTGAAAAACTCAAGTGGAACGACGAGAAGCAGGCAAGTTGTTTCAATACAAAGTTTTGAAGATTTTGACGTCATTTCTATGGTCGATGAGAATTCAGACCCTAAAAAATTGTTGTCGATGTGTTTTAACAATAACATCGGCACTTTTTTACGTCCATTTCCTTTGAAGGTTCTATATACTAGGAAAACCGCGAGTGCAAGAAAGAGATTAAAACCAATATGCGCCATAATCACGTCATTTCCATAGTCTGTACTCGTATCGAAAATAGCTCTTGACCAATTAGCGCGGGAGAAGTCTCTCAGTTATTGTAATTTTAAAACAGTTTTCTCGGTGACCTCAGTGATCATAAATATACACTGAGTTCAATAATGGAGGTAATGCAAGCCAACTAGGATGGAAAACATGAGGAGTTTAAAATTTGAAATTGATCTGCACAGGGACGCATTCAGTAAAATTGTAAAGATAAATGTATTATTTAACAAATAGATTCCATGTTGCCCTGTGTCTGTTCAGTAATAGATCAAAGATGACGTCAAAATGTGGTAAAAACAAAGAAGTGGCACATTTGAGCCGCAGGCGAGTGTGTGACTGATGATTTTTACCATTTGACTGCATGTTCGACGATTTTGTGCTAGTTTAGGCATTTTTTAAGTCTCAAACGTTACTTTCTGTCAGTACGTCTTCTTTCCTTCTTTATCTTACTTATATTATTCAGTCTCTTTCAAAAGTTATTCAACGCCTTCCCTTATTTAAAGCAAGATAGTCGCGAAAATGTTAAAAAATTAAAATTTAAAATTGATCTGCACAGGGACGCGTTTAGTAAAATTGTAAACACAAGATAATTGCCCCCGCAGGGATTTCGCCCAGCACTCTAGTAACTCGCGCGTATATTAACGAAAGTACTTACAGTTGAAATAAGCAGTCATACAGTCAATATAGAAAAATTCTCGATTTGCTTGAACAGGGGCCGCGAGGAATCGGGTAGGTAATGATGACGTTTCTATTGTTTGCGCCCGCAAGTACGAAATGATTAGGATGACGTAAAGACAGAACATCCCCAAGGGACTACTTAGGTAGATTTTGTGACATTTATTGTGCAGTCATACTTCGACACTCTTTTGCGTTACGTGTTATCAGTGACATTCTGTGGAGCAGTTGTTTCAGTGAAAGCTATGGACCAAAATTTTAACGACACTCGTCAGAAGAAGTTATAAGGTGCGTATAACTGTGTATATATAAACACTTGGAGAGTTTGCCAGACACGAGTTCACAAATCTTTTAGTGGAAACCTTGCCAGACATTCTTTCTCTCTCTTTGACCGGAATAAGACTCAGCCCCAAACAAGCAAGACGAGTGAACAACGGCTAGCTTCTCACTAGCAGAACGATAGACGATTACAGAAATTCGCCGACAATCAAATTCTGTGCTGACTTATTCTCAGTGCTCACAGATGTCCTTCCGCTATAAAGTTTAAAATAAGACTAGAATGGGCAAGTGTGAATTGATCAAACGTCCTTTTAATTTCTAAGGCTTCCTTTCCGGCAAATAAAATGAATTGAATGTAAATAGTGAAAGAAAAATAGCGAAAAATTCAACTTCTAATTAAATCTTTTCTTTTGGTTTAGAATTAACTATTCCAGAAACTGAGAATGTTTTGATCAAAGCTGTGCAAATCGACCAGAAACTGTACATGGAACCTTGCGTTTCCTGTATTTATCTCACCTATTGTATGGAATATGTGTGCAAATCTTCCTTATGAATCGGTATATTTCAAAGAGCTACACAACGAGCAAAAATGCTATTGACCGACAATATACAGAGCGGGGGCAGCTGTAGTGTCAACTATTACAAGTATTTAACAAATAGATTCCATGTTGCCGTTAGTCTGTTCAGTAATAGATCAAAGATGACGTCAAAATGTGGTAAAAATAAAGAAGTGGCACAATGGAGCCGCAGGCGAGTGTGTGACTGATGATTTTTACCGTTTGACTGTTCGAAGATTTGTGTTAGTTTAGGCATTTTTTAAGTCCCAAAAGGTTACTTTTCGTCATTACGTCTTCTTTCCTTCTTTATCTTACTTATATTATACGGATTCTTTCAAACGTTATTCAACGCCTTCCCTTATTTAAAGCAGGATAGTCGCGAAAACATTTTCCAAAACTGCGAGTCTCTCGTAGCCGATGACACATGATGGCAACTGTCGTGAAGATTTATTGCACTTTGCAGGCATTTTCAAGTTCTCAAGAACTGTTTTTGTTTCCTTTGTTCCCATTTATCTTCTTTGTAAATAGCTCCTCTTAATTTTTTTCTTAAAGTCTTTCACTTGCGTAATTCAAAATAATCTCACAAACAATTTCAAAACCGCGCGCCATGAACAAAACAAAGAAAACAAGTTTCTCGTGATGTCACCCATGTCTCTGTACTCTCATAGATCATGGGCAACGACCAATCACAGCGCGCGTAGCATTCACATTATTGTATAAAACAAAATACGTTTATAGTCAACTCTTGGCATTGCGGTCACCTCACCGTTACAGACCTTTGTTTGACTGAATAAAAAAATCCCGTTATTATGGACTATCGCTATAAGGACACTATTGCGGTCACGAGGGAATACGCAATAACTAGGAATTAACTATACAAGGTTAAGGACCAAACCATTTTTTTATTAGGACAGGAATTCCATTATGTCTATACTATACTGGATAGCTTGTCATGTTGACATGAAAATACTCCGGGCTTCTAGAGCAATTTTTAATTGAGTGTTGAAAGTAATCCAGGATTGAATTGGTTTTGCTTTACTGTGTGTTTGATTGGTCTAGAAAACTCGCGCCACCCTCTCCGCCAATCAGATGTAAACTAAAACCAATCGCTCCTTGGTCACTCGCGTTTTCCCGCGCTACAGGCCGGTTACACGCGTTTACTTCGAGTTGCCATTGGCTCCCTCTGATAATTTCCTTTACTCTGATTGGCCGTTGTGATTACTTTGGTTTTGGTTTTCGACACTCAATTGAAAAGCGCTCTATGAACAATGTTCACACTGACTGCCACGAAGAGTGAAATACAAAAAAACCTATCCGATATCTGACGATCCACTTTTAAGATCCGTGCGGCGCAGGACAGTTTGCTGCTATACAGAATCCGCTCGCTCTACATTACCGTCTCTATGTGTGAACAGAAGCCCTATCCGATATGGCTTTCGTGCCGGCACAAAAGCTATCTGGTATACTGTAGACCACCCTGCCAGCAGAGGTTTTTTGCTTGCTCGATTTTGGTGTACTCGAGAAAGGGTTGATTTCCAGTGTGGCGTAATTTTTACGTGCATAAAATTTACGTACGCCAATAAAATATAGGTAATGCGTGAAAGGTCGCTCGCAAGCGTAAAAGTTGAATCTCGCTCGATTTCTCGTTTTAGCTCAGCACTTTCTATCTTACCTCTATTTTATTTACGTGATTAAAATTTACGTGCGTTAACGTGCGTAGCCAAAAACGCGTCAGTGGAAATCAACCTAAAGACTCTGAATGAACCGAGTGAGATATTTGTTAAGTATGCGCGGCATGTTGCTAGGATATAGTTTTGAGCCCAGGCCTAAAAGCCGTGTGCTTTCTACAGCGGGCTTGGTTATGACTATTGGTTTATCAACGGATGCTCGCACTCGAAAAAAACCAGTTTGACGAGATAGAACAAGATTTTAAGACTAGTCCAGAGAATTGGGCTGCGGCGACTTCAAAGGTTTGACGTGATTCAGGTAGAGCCTCCTTTTCTCCTCACTCAAAAAGACAAAAAAAAGGTCCCGCTCGCAGAGTCACTGTAGACATTAGAGACAGACAAAATTTAGCCAAAAAATATGAAGGTCATCTTCAGAATAACAAACCACGTCATCAAGTCTTTGATATAATCAGCTCTTGGCAATTGTAAAAATGACCGAGTTTTTAATTTCTTCTGGTTGTATGAAAACTACTGAATGAATAAAATATCGAATGCAAAATTTTCTTTTTCTTTTTTTAGTTGGCAGTCCTCTTGCAGCTCCTACGCTTAAACCCCCCAAAGTAAACAGCGTCATGGAAATTTCTTGGATTTAAGTAAGTTGTACAACGACACCATGAAACATATTGCACTGGAAATTTGAGTCAAAAGAATTATATTTGTAAGCCAGCCAAAAGGCAATTGCAGCAAAAAGAACATGCAAACGATGAACAACTAATGCTTGTGCCCGCGTGTCTAACAATGTATGTGAAGCATTGCCTTAACGGCTCATTGCACTGTTCATCCAAAATCATTTAACATTGTTGAATGATTCTTGATTGGAAAAGTTTCACTTCATTCGAACTTGAACCAACATCGTCCAACGCCGTCCAATAAGGAGTTTAAACCGGTGTCGCATTCGCGGTGCATCCCACGATCGATTTTGGATGAAGTTTGAAGAAGATATTGAACCCTTTAATACTGATGGGCTGTCAGTTTTTTAAGGTATCAGCCACCCTTCAGGACAGTCCGCGCGCGGATCGCTGTAGAGTTAGTTGTTTTTATAAAAACCTCTATAAACCATATATTTTTTAAAAGCTTAATAATTCCAGATTATGGATTTGAACTAACAAAAACGATTTACTTAAATGTGTTTCGAAATTGGAACGCTTTGTGTAAAAGTACACGTCTCTATAAATCATGTTCCACTCCCGTCGGAAATAAACGGAAGAAAACAATTAACACCGCATTCGCTTCTCAACACGTTCCACTAAAAAACCGTGTCTCAGATTTTTGACAAGTGCGTTTGTTTTTCTTTTATTAGCAAATGAAGTTGGGGAAGGCAATTAGTCAACACTCTCTGTGTAAAAAAAGCTCTAGCTTTAAAATAAAAAGGAGTATTAAAATTCGCAGACATGGTTTTGTAGAAGAGATATATGGCATCACCCTGGCCAAATTTTAGCCAAATTGATTGAAAGGCTGCCTAATTGGAGTTCAAAACGTACGAGTCGATCAGCAAAATTTGCGTTCGGAGATAAAATAGAAAATACATTTTTGGCGGCATCCTACCTGGAATGAGATTATAACACCTAAATGTTTATTCTGATTGATATCAGAGAGGGATCAATTTTCTCTAACAATAGGACTTTGACAGGTAACATGTAACAGGAACAAACTTTTTATTGCTAACCCCTTTCGACGCCTGCTACGCAGGCTATGCTATCAACATCTTCAAGTGAACAGTTTAATTCTCCGTTGGAAAACTTCCACTCTTTTACACCACGAGAAGCACGGTTTAATTCTTTCTCGAGCGCCAAGCCAAAGGAAACTAAAAAACTTTGAAGCCGCCGAATGCCCACCACCGATTGCTCGAAGGCCAAGAACTGAGGCCCGGTTTTTTCAAACGCTCTGCTCTTCTCGGAAGAATTAAAAACAGAATTTGTCTTGTGCGACGGCCAGCTTTCATTCTCGCACTGGATTCTCCAGGTAGAACCAAGTCCATGCTTAGTCGCTACATTTTCCATGACTTGGACTCTTCCCTGGCAAAATCGACAAGATACAGATTCGTCCAGTTTCTCAAGCAGCTTTTCGTTCAATACGATAGCTCGACCGCTTATTGTTTTCCACGTTCCATCAGCAGTGGGGTCGATGAGCTTAATTGGCTTTCTTCATCTGGTTGTTCAAGCTGGATTTTGGAGCGGCTTGCACTCTCAGCAACTGCAGCATTTTGGCTTTTCTGAATATCCAACTCCTCGAGCCACTTCTCTTGCTGATGAAATGAGCCTTTGTCGCTCTCTGCCAATTTTGCGGCCCATTCTTTGTCAAACTCGCTCCTCGATTTCTTTTTCGTTCTCGGTTTCGATGACGAAAACGGACACGACCTTTTCTTTTTTTTGGCGGCATTTTCACCGAAACAAACGCTAAATATCCACGGAGAATACTAAAGGCTATAAACAACGCGAAGACAATTCGCACGTGTTGTGTCGAAGCACGCACTCGGTATCACGTTACTAGTTCACAGGCAAGTTAATTGATATATGACACGGGTATGACAGATCTTGTTAACGATCAATTAAGATAATTAACGAGAAAAAATCTTTTACCCCCGATATCTTTCGACAGAAATAATATTTGCTTCTGATTTTTTTTTTTAAAAGAAAGCTCTCACGCATATCTATTTGAAAACGTTGAAACCTCAAATATGGAAAAATGGCAATTTTAAGGGTGGCTGATACCTTAATTATGAATAATGCATTTTAGGCCGCAAAGAAGCAAACCTTTATTTCAGCAAAAATGAAAAGTGATAACACCTCTTAATGCTTAAGTTAACGCCAAAATGCCAAAACAAATTTGACGGTTGGTTTTTTAGCATCCTTTTCCTACCCGTGTCTTCTGAACCATGAGAAAAAAAATAAGCTTAGCTCATTCTCTCTTGGCGTCGATCGTTTTCGCCGAACACGAGAATATACTGCGAGATAATAATAACATACTGCATGTACTGCAGACATAGAGACTCCTACGTGAGTATAGCCTGAATTTAGCTAATGGATATTGACAAGGACTCTTAAAAATAAACATCCTAATTATACAAGTGCAAACAAAACACAATAACAATATACTTTGGTGCTTTTACCGCAGTAAAATATCGCACTCCATAATTTACACGCACTTTTCCGTTAAGTATAAACATAGCCTGCATAACAAGAGCCAGAACAATGGACTGGTAATAGCCGCTTTACTTTTCTCCTTCCCTTGTCTCACGCTTCGCCCAAAATGCGGCGTTCTCCTAGCTTGGCTCATAAAGCGCCTGTTTTGCAGGCTAGTATAAACACGGCCCAGAATCTGGAATAACTTGTTATTGGACACGTCCCTTTTTTCCCCTTTTTTTCTGCGGTAAAAAACCAACCGTCACTGTGATGAACAATGAACATTCAATCAAAGAGAACTTGATTACGCAATTAAGCTTAGTTTTGTTTTGATTTAAATAAGATACGTTTCTGTTCTGTTTCATTTATCGAGTTTTTACGCCCCTATTTTCTTGTACTATTGTTCACAGTTTGAATCAATTACGTAGCTAACCATTCCTGTTTTCTAACCGGTTTTACAACTGTACACGTGAATTGTACCCTTATCAGAGAACGCCCCTTAAGTTTTTGTGGAGTTGGAGTTAGGAGATCTACGGAGCAACATCGGAGTTTTCAGAGCAGTTTTATCTTTTTCGGAGTTACGTAACGTCGGAGTTTCTCTAGCCCTTAAGACAGGATCAGACGTAAGTTTCAGCTTATTGTATTTAGTTTTCGTTTTCCTTTCAATTCTGCTTCTTTTGTAATTAGTCTTAGCCCCTTTTTTGATCTTGTACATTGTAATTTCCCCTTTTAGTTTTCACCGCATGTGTACAATAATTCAGACGAGTTGGTGATCGTATTAAATGCTGTTGAGTCAACTTGTGCTGTTAAATTCTATACTGTGGTTGACACTTCCCGATCTCCAGTGCACAACATCCCGTGTCCGCTGCAGTGGGTACGCGACAGTCACAAAGAATAACAAAAAGCACAATGTACTGAGGAAAAAAAAAGCCTAGAAAAGTACCTAGAAAAAATTATTCCACGATTAAGAAAAATAATGAAAAGGTTTCTATTTTAAGAAACTGTTTTACCTGAATATTTTTTTGTTTTAAACACTCGTTTAATTTGTTTAAAACATAACTGACCCTGGCTGGCAATGCCTTACAAAAGACTTTGGTCCACTTACAGTTGTAGATTTGAATTTTTTTCATTTCATATGTTTACTGTTTTAACTTTAAAAAGTTAGTTATTGAGGTGCTTTTTACGCAGTTTTTCATTTAACCTAGGCGTTAAGCAGAAAACCTTATGTTGCTGTTAATTAATGTTATATTTAGTTGATACTCGAAGATTGTTAAACGATAGAATATTATAATTATCTGAAGTTAGCACTTTTTTGCAGTTACGGTTATATTTTTCAAATTGGATTAGTCACCGTTAAGCAAAAGGTTGAATTAAGTAACCTAAAAAGATTACGTTACTGGAACTCGAGGGACCGAAAACGTTTATCTTGCGACCCTGATAGGATATGAAAAGAGAGATTTTTTCCGGTTTTAGCCTTCCGTCTACACGTCAAACACTCTGTCTTCAAAAATATCCGGATATGTAAGGAAGAGACCTGAAACGTTGCCTAAAAAGTTATTGCCACACGTTTTTTTCAACTCGTTTTTGCTGTAAAGCACTCTTCTAAAATTTTTTCAATGGATATTGACAAGGACAATAAACAACCTAATTATACAAGTGCAAACAAAACACAATAACAATATACTTTGGTGCTTTTACCGCAGTAAAATATTGCATTCAATAATTTGCAAGCATTTCTCCCTTTAGTATAAACATAGCCTGCATTATATGAGCCAGAACAATGGACTGGCAACAACCGCTTTATTTTTCTCCTGCCCTCGTCTCACGCTTCGCCCAAAATGCGGCGTTCTCCTAGCTTGGCTCATAAAGCGCCTGTTTTGCAGGCTAGTATAAACACGGCCCAGAATCTGGAATAACTTGTTATTGGACACGTCCCCTTTTTCCCCTTTTTTCCTGCGGTACAAAAGCAACCGTCACAAAGAATAACAAACAGCACAATATAATGAAAAAAAAAGCCTAATTTGCATGTTTGTTCACTTAAGTCGGAGATGGGATAAAATGATTGCTTGTATTGCATGATCGCTATACTCACAATGGTTTCTGACATATGTATTACGTGCCGAATGATTTGTGGGGAAACAACTCATAAGAATGCAAAAGGAATTGTCACAAGAGAAAGAAAAAATAGTAATAAATCACCAAAATGCTCCCCCTTAAAAATATGAAGTTGACAGGTGACATCATACGCGTAATCAATGCTCTGCGGTTTTCAAAGGGAGTAAATTAAATATCGACAAAGTGATGTTTTAAATATAAGTGATTGACGCAGGATGGTTCCTGTTAATTAGCTGCTTAGTGGCATCGAAGCAACAGAATATGGTCTAACAAAGACAAGAGAAATTCATTGGTAAGAGAAACTTGTTTTAAAGGTTTTGAAAGATTATTGTTTAATTTACCAGTTCTGGTAATTAAAGGCATCTAATGTGATTAGTTTAACCTGTAAAAGGACACTGAAAACTCTTTCTACTTTATTTTCCTGCGTTCTGCAAAAACCTTTAAATGTTTGAAAGATACGTTTGCCTAAACGGACAAATAAATAAGCCTTTAGCGGTACCTAGAAAATATTATTTCCAGACTATTTCCACCAAAAGGTTAAATTAAGTAACCTAAAAAAAGATTACGTTACTGGAACTCGAGGGACCGAAAACGTTTATCTTGCGACCCTGATAGGATATTCAAAGGGAGATTTTTTCCGGTTTTTGCCTTCCGTCTACACGTCAAACTCTCTGTCTTCAAAAATATCCGGATATGTGAGAAAGAGACCTGAAACATTGCCTAAAAAGTTGTTGCCACACGTTTTTTTCAACTCGTTTTTGCTGTAAAGCACTCCTATAAAATCTTTCAGATTTAACGTACTGTTAAGAGTTTTTGACAAAGAAGTTATAAAAACACGTATATTCCACGAATCAATTACAAAAAGGGATACTTAGGAAAGATTACTCTGGAATGCTTTGTAGCTTTGAAGAGCAAAAATATTTTTTTACTATGGAAGATGAAAGAAGTGGGGAAGAGACTAAAAGACGAGAAGTCTTATTTGTTACAAAAACGGAAAATATTGGACCTGACAGGAACATGTAGCTTATCTTTGAAAAACATCTTCCCTTCCCCGGGGCCGCGACCATTCCATGATAGTCACATTTATGATTTGAATAAAAATAATAAATAATAAAGATTTAGTGGTGGCTCATCCACATAGTGGTTGTTCATGTACCCGATTCTATAACAAATTGATGGGAATTTGAAAAACAGTTGACTTCTTTTTAGGACAGGAACATTCGGAATGTCAGAAGAAAAACGTTTCGGAGCAACCTAAGGGTGAGAACCGACAAAAAAACTCAGTTCACAAAAGACATCACCCCTGGATTCGAACAATCCAGGCCACATTAGTGGGACTTGAATGCTCTCCAAATAACTCAGTCACTCTTAAAACGCAGCCTTATTGTGAAAATGAGTTTATTTTCAGGACACTAAAACAATCATTTTAATTTTAAATGGCCTATTACCGTTCTTAAATAGTATTGCAAGTGAAATAAAGGAAACAGGATAAGCTCCCCTCAACCTTTAGTGAGGAGTCCAATTCTTAGCTAGGGCAACGTAAAGTAGTTAGAAGAAGTTAGAAGCGTTTACCACTGTGTTCATAAAAATTGGGCGACACACATGATAAGGAAAAAACGGGATGGAGATGAACGTCTGAGCTATGAAAACCTGAAAGCTTGGTTTAAAACATGGTCACAGTTTTGGTAAGTGTAATCGACGAGATAGATACCACTGTTTTTTTTTTTTTTTGAACCTTTATTTTTGTCGCACCAAGCTTATCCTGTAGGTAATTATCCATGCCCGCGAAATTCGAACTTTGAAACTGAAGGAAAGCCATTTCGAATGAAACTCTAACGTCTCGGGTTGCATTTAGGACCATTTAGCCTTATCTTCAGCATCCCCGTCAATCGGACGCTTTCTTGTCGTTCTGACAAGATAAACGTTGTTTTCAGTTTTATCCAAATTTACCGAGCAATCGAAATTAAAAAAAAAAAAAAAACAAAAAAAAAAACCTTTTGTTCAGTCTTTTCTTATTTGGACGGTTATAATATTATTTAAACGGCAAGAAAAGGAGATAAAAACGAACTGATAAATTTAAAAATGTGTAAATTAAGATTCAAATTAAGTCTAATAAAAATATTGCGCCCCTCCATGAATTTTCAAAGGTGTGACAATGAGGAAGCTATGTCGTATATCAGTTCTTCTCGTCTTGGGTCAACTACTCTACAAAACAGTGACTCAGCAATGCGGATCCGAGGTATCCATCTTCGGCTGGATGTTACGGAGACATATCTACAACACGATGTTTGCAGAACTCCCGCATACATGCGTACAAGTTTGTCGGGAAGACGATCGATGCCAAAGCTTTAACTGGGTGATCTCTCTCCTCAAGTGCGAGTTTAGTAACAGAACTAAGGAAGCCAGACCTGAGGATTTCATTTCAGATCCAGACAGATTTTACTACAAACGTGATAGGAACAGAGGTGAAAAACAGTTTTCAATTCATTGTAAATAAATGTGATACCTGATCAATGCGGATTAAGGTCGAAGCAATCATGTCTCTAATCAGTTGAGTCAAATCTGGACGACCATAAACGTATCAACTTTTTCCTAAAATAATAACCCAATCAAATGCAACTGTCGCAATAAAAGTGTACCGAATGGTGCATACTGTCCAATTACTTGGGCGCCGACATACTAGGGCAACAGATCAGATATCCAATCAGTTTGGAGTATTATGTTATTTTAAAAGCTGTGATGAAGCTGCTTTCCCTGAAGTATGATTTGGTCTGATTTAACTAACTGACTGTCTATCAAATAATAAACGAAATTATACGTCTTCTTTCAGTACCCTTAGGTTCTATTCCTGGACTACCGGCTGAAACCTGTTTAGAAATAAAGAAGAGTGAAGGTCATGCAATCAGTCGAAAGTATTGGTTTTCTTCCATTAAAACTGGCACGTCTGTTCTTGCTTACTGTGATATGACAACTGAAGGTGAGTTTTAGCTTTTAAAGGTAAGCTATGGATGAGCTATGGAGAAAAAGGGAAGACTGCATGAGAATGTTTTTGATATGAAGAGAATGAGTTAATAACTTAATCTTGAAAAGAATAATACTCTTCGACGCATTTTCGATTTTGCGATAGACTATTAAATTTCCTGTAAAGAGAACGGTTAAACTGTGAACGGATTTTAGTGCACGTCTAAACCGTCGTTCAGTTCTGCAAATTTAATTTAATGTCGCAGATTAACGTTTTGCTATTATTTCCGGTGCTTTCTGCCTAAACTACTGAAAAAATACTAATTGTTTTGTTTCTGATGTACTGGGGGTGGAGCGGAAATTCTTCGATCAGTCGCAGATGCAAGATCTACCTTTCATGAATACAATAGAGCACATTCTATGCTCATCCAGTCAAAAGCATGGTCGTAAGAAAAAGGCGTTCATTTGGCCGGCCAAGGTCTTTGTGTCGAATCAATGGTTAATCTTGGGTGGAGAATGTTAGAAGTTGCACTTATACGGGTATACTTGCGTTAACAATGTGAACATTCGTTTGCAAACGTGAGTCCAATCTGTAGTTGTTCCTTAACATTTATTAGGTATTTTCATTTCTTTTCTCATTTAACGAGAAATGCAGAAAAACAATTGAAGCAACAATAAATGGCATAATCCAGCCTCGTTCCCAGCCGTCCTCTGCGATTTCGGATGTGACGTCACCTGTCAAGCTTGTCGGGAAAATTCGCTGCGGACGTCCTTGCGCTATGGCGCTCGGTTCCAAACCTCCTCTGATCACTCGGATAGCGCAAACTGGCTTGGGTACGAGGCTGGTATAAATCAAGTTTTCTCGCATACATCTAGACTAGAATCTAAGCTTTTAATAGTTTGCGATCTTGTCCAGTTAACATGCTAACACATAACGTTAGCCTGACAGCAATGGGAGAGCTTGCTCGCAGGGTACTCGACATCCAACTCTTAATTTTATGATTCAGATGTCGACGAATGTACTTCTTCTGTCCCTCTCTGTCACGTCAATGCAACTTGCACCAACAATGATGGATCTTACATCTGTACTTGCAAGAATGGATTTTCTGGTGACGGGAAAACTTGCAAAGGTAGGAAAAGTTGTTTCCCAGATCAATTTTTGATGAAAATTTGACCAGGATTTGGATTCTTTTGCGACACCAAAAGAACATTCGATCTCCATCGCCCCATGTAAGGAAATCTGGAATCCAGAATACAGCTCAAGGAATCCGAAATCCCACTGACGATTGGAATTCAGAATCCAGATTCCACTGACAAAGACTGGAATCCAGTAACTAGAATCCGGAATGCACGGCGTGGAATCCAAAATCCAAGATTGTCTTGGATTCCCTTACATGGAGCGATTCTTCAAGTTAAATCCTAAATTTCAATGGCAGAATTTGCTTTTGCACGCCTTGAATTACCTCAAGTGTGAGGAGTTTGTAGGTAACTCTTCTATGGCTATGCAAGGCTATGTGCGGCCATACATGGCTATGCAGGGCATGGTACGGTCTTGTAAGGATATGTGGAGCTTATGTAGGGCTATGCACGGCTATGCATGACCATGCACGGCTATGTACGGCTATGCACCAGGGCCACCCAACGAGAATATAGTTAAAAAACACTTAAGCATAGCATTGTTAAACGTATTTTAGTATTTAAACGGTAGATATAGGCATATTTTTATCCCCTAAAAATTTTTCATCTGTTCAGATTTCTTAGTTGAAAGTCTAGTGATCCGAAACTCTTAGGGATTAAAACTCGCCTTTTCGAAACTTTCAGCCCAAAAAAAGGCTCCAGAAAATTCTAGGTGCCCTTTTTAGGGTAAAACTCCGTTACAAATTGGCAATTATACCATTTTTTAGATGTTCGAAAATCCTAGGAGAGGCAGGAAAGCAAGAAATTTTACAACAAATGTTCCGCAAATTCTAGATCTCAAATCGTTTTCCGAACAGATATTTTCCGAACATTGACGTTGGGTGCCCCTGATGCACGGCTATGCAGGGCTATGTAGGGCTTATGGACAGCACGTACGGCTATGTACGGCCATACATGGCCGTGCACGCTATGGAACGACTGTATAAGGCTAGGTAGAGCTTATGTACGGTTATGTACGGCTATGTAGGGCTATGCACGGCTATGAACGGCATGGTACGGCTATGCAGGGCTCTGTACGGCTATGAAAGGCTATTTAGGGCTTATGTACGGCTATGCACTGCTATGTAAAGCCATGCATAGCTATGCACGGATATGTACGGCCATGCTTGGCTATGCACGGCATGTTACGGCTGTGTAACGCGATGTAGAGCTTATGTACGGCCATGCACGGCTATTCACGGCTATGCACGGTTTTGTTCGGCTATATGTAGGGCTATGCGCGGCTTTGCACGGCTATGCACGGTTATGTACGGTTATGTACGGCTTTGTACGGCCATGCATGGCTATGCACGGCATGGTACGGTTATTTAAGGCTATGCAAGGCTATGTAGAGCTTATGTACGGCTAAGCGTCGATACGAACGGCTGTGTACGGCGATGTACTGATCTGCACGGCTATGCACGGTTATATACGGCTATGCAGGGCTATGGAGGGCTTACGTACGGCTATGCGTGGCTATATACGGCCATACATGGATATGCAGGGCATGGTACGGTCTTGTAAGGCTATGTGGAGCTTATGTAAGGCTATGCACAGCTATGCACGGCTATGTAGCGTTATTCACGGCTATGTATGGCGGCTATGCAGGGCTATGTGCGGCTATGTAAGGCTATGTGGAGCTTATGTACAGCTACGTACGGCTATGTACGGCTATGTACGTCCATGTATAGCTATGCACGGCATGGTACGGTTGTTTAAGGCTATGTAGAGCTTATGTACGGCTAAGCGTAGCTATAAACGGCTGTGTAGGGCGATTTACAGCTCTGTACGGCTATGCACTGTTATGTACCGCTATGAAGGGCTACGTAGGGCTATGTACGGCAATTTAGGGCTTAGGTACGCCTATGCGCGGCTATATATTGCTATGTAGGGCTATACAGGTTTATTTAGGGCTATTTAAGGCTATTTGAGGCCGAAGGCTGAATTGGCTATTGACTCAGAGGCCATGAGGGGGAGAGGAATAATTGTTTTAGTAAAATCCAACTAGTTGGTCAAAAATATTGAGACGAAACAACTTTAGCTAGCTAAAGCTACACTTTAATCATTTTTGCCCACCAAATTGCCGGCACTTTTCGCTACTAGTGGGCTATAACATATAGCCTAGTAGTAGCTCAACCAATCAGAACGCAGCATTGATAATAGACCACTAGTTGGATTTTCCTAAGTACGGATATTAGGCGATGTAGGGCAATGTACATGTAGGGCTATGTACGGCCATTATTGCTTTGTAGAGCTAAGAAGGGGTATATTGGGCTATGAAGTGCTATGTACGGCTATGTAGGGCTATGTAGGGCTATGTAGAGCTATATAGGGCTATGAAGGTCTATGTAGTGTAGAGCTGGGAACAGTTACATTGCATATTAAATAATTTGAAATCACTTATATGATGGGTACACCACGCACCAGCCGCGGGGGTGGTGGTTCTTCGGGTCAGACATTCAGTTGTTTATTATTAGACTAATCGTGTTTTCTATCTGTTAGTATAGACTTTTTTTAGATTTGGAGGCTTCTAAAGAAGCCATTGTTTTCCCTTTTAAGTACAACTTAGTTTTAAAAAAGTTTATTTATTTCTCTTTAAGTTCTGCTCTAACTATATATTATTTTGAACGGGTTGCCTCTTTAAAACAGCTTTCATAAATAATTTCATCAAGCGTTGTTTCCATACAAATCAGAAATCTCCAAGCTGAACCATATTTTGGCCCTACTTAGCCTTTAATTATCTATGTACTTTAAAAATTGTTTGCAGCCGTAGCTATTCATATGAAGTCGTGTAGCAGTACTAAAGTTATTATTATTATTGCTTATTGTTGGCAGCACATACATGTATCCACTTGTAAGTTTGATAATGTGCTACGGAATCGAATATCCATAATTATGGTAACAAATGCCCCTTGTTAAGCGCTACGAGTATTTGTTACGGTAGAAAATACTCATTATGGGTAGCAAATACCTACTTTACAATTTAATGAGTATTTGCTACGGTAGCAAATACCCATTATGGGTAGTAAATACCCAGTCGAAATTTCAGTGAGTATTTGCTACGGTAGCAAATACCCATTTTGGGTAGCAAATACCCACTCGAAATTTCAATGGGTATTTGCTACGGTAGCAAATACCCATAAATGGAAAAATGGGTATTTGCTACTGTAGCAAATACCCATCGATCGTAGCAAATACGCACATGAATCTGCCTCTCTCTCTCTCTCAATTTATAAACTTGCCATCAATTGGCTCATCATAATAAGGTGCACCAAGACAAGACAAGCAAACAAGCAATTAAAACAAACAAACAGGTCTCATAATTATAATTTTTCTTTGATTATCGTGATTCAAGTGCGTTTCTTTCGTCCCATCGCATGACATTTTTCCCGGAATTTTAGCGGGGAATAGAAGATTTTCTTTATCATTTTTAGATGTTGATGAATGCTTACAAGGATCACATGACTGCCTTCAAAGCCTCGCGTCATGCTCAAACACTGATGGCTCATTTAAGTGTTCTTGTAACGACGGGTACACAGGTGACGGAAAGACAAACTGCCAGCCAACAGGTAAGGATTTTTTCATCTTCAATACATCGGAGCTTTAAATGGAGATCAGTTTGGATTAGTTGATTTCTAGCCACTTGGGCTAACCATCATCGGTTCAGAAATAGATCAACCAAATAGAAACAAAAGGGTTTTAATTATAGGTGGTGGTATTTCTGGCGTAAATTAAGTAATCGGAGGAAAACCGCCATTGGATTACTGGGGGAATGCCGATGGTACAGGGGCATCCAACGAGAATATAGTTTAAGACCACTTCCCTGACTATAGCATTGTTAAACGTATTTTAGTATTTAAACGGTAGATATAGGCATATTTTTATTCCCTTAAAATTTTTCATCTGCTCGGATTTCCTAGCTGAAAGTCTGGTGATCGGGAAATTATAGGGATCCAAACTTTCCTTTTCGAAAACTTCAGCAGGAAAAAGGCTCCCGAAAATTCTAGGTGATATCTTTAGGGTAAAAATCCGTTAAAAATGGGCAGTTATACCATTTTGTAGATGTTCCAAAATCCTAGGAGAGGCGGAGAGGCAGGCAAGCAAGAAATTTTCCAACAAATGTTCCGAAAATTCTAGATCTCAAATCGTCTTTCGATTTTTTTCCAAAAATTGACATTGAGGGCCCCTGACGGTATAGAGTAAGATGATGCTATATGGCCTGTTAATTAATATCCATTTTGAACATTTCGTTATTTCTAATTGGCTTAAATCCCTCGACTAATGCTTCATAACCGGCTATTATTGACCGAATTTGAGAGACGTTTTTAGATACCGGTATAATTAAGGTCTTCTGTATGGAATATTAATGAGTTTACGCAACAGGACAGCAGGAAGAAGAAGGCAAATCGCTTGTGCGTGACGAACATGACAATGCTATTACTTGCGTGTTTTATCGTGACCTTCACTAACACCAATGTTTTCTAGCCGTTTACAAAAAGATCTGTTTAAAGGAAAGAAAAGTCTGGCGAAAAGTTATTTGAAACTAGGTCACACAACGTTTGCCTTCTTCTTTCCTCTCCCGTCCAACTGGCTCGTCCCTCCCTTTTTTCACTTTTAGTAAAAAAAACGGCGTGGATGTTTGCATGCCAGTCTGGTAAGTACCCTACGTTTGACTCAGTGTGACCCTCCCTTTGAAAAATCTTAGCAAAGACCCTGAAGTTTGAAACATTTTGAATTTGGCCGGAGACATAATCGGGGTGTTTCGGCGTCCGTATAATATATTAAAGAATTAAACGAATCTCAAAAGGTATTCGGCGGATAACACCGTCTTACCACTTCACTGAAGGTAAAGGACATCGATTTGCAATTTTTTTGTATATTAACAATAACTACCTGTCTTTCTTTAAACTTGGAAATGAAGTACTTCACTTGAATTTTTTGAAAGAAGTATATGTTTTGATTAAAAAAACAACCGCCCTTCCTGCCTTCAAGAATTGTTTAAGATCTCTATTCCTTAAAACTCCTCTCTCCCCACTCCTTGTGGTATACGGAACGGTGGAATACGACGGCAACGACAGCGACGCAAGAGCGCTGTCATTTCCAAATCTGCCTTATGAATCAGAACCAGAAAATTGCGTCATAAAAAAAATTGTCTTTCTCTTTAGAATTTACTGCAACATTCACTTGTGACAATAAAATGGAAATGTTTGCTGACGGTCAAAGTCTCGGAACGGACAGTAATTGGGGAAACCCCACCACCTACCTTGTACCAGGAAACACTCGAGTTCTGTCAGTAGCCGGGGAAGACTATGGAGGCGGATATCTCGGGATACTCGGCTCCACTAGCAACGGACTGGTGACTAATGAAACTTGGAAATGCAGCAGCGCTCTGTATCCCGGATGGACTTCCCCGGCTTTTGATGACCAGAACTGGCCTTTGGCAAAAGTGATTGCAAACCATGGTGACAGTCCTTGGAATACAATAAACGGTATCGCAATGACAGCTAAGTGGATATGGGAGAACACCAACAGCAATACTGCTTATTGCAGACTAACACTACAGTAAAAAAAAGTCATGAAGAGATTGTTATTCCAAGCTAATTAATTGTTATTCATAATTTGCATCATTTCTCTCGCATATAACAAATAAAGTGGTCCTTCCTTTGTTGCCTTAAAGAAGCTGTGTCACAAATTTTATCAACATTCAAGCAGCTGGAAACTGCCACCCAATTGAGTGAAACATAAAATGGCCGCTCAAAACGTTAAAAGGAGGTATCAATAACACAGTAAAAAACGAACAAAAATTGCAGTTGTGAAGTTTGAAATTTTTTTAGCCTAAGTTCATTCTTTCAAGGATAATTTGTTGTTAGCCTGCGAACGGCAGACGTTTCTCTTCGCTCATCGCCGTTGAGGGATGTTTCGCGAGGAGGAACGTCATCGACTCAGCGACAGAAATTCCATACTGATGACGCAAAATCTGTCCGGAATCCGGTCAGAAGCGCTAATTGGTCGACAGAGTAGTTTCATTGTTCTAGCTATTGTTTACGAATGACAGACAAAAGACAAAAGGCGGCAAAGGTCAAATGTAAACGCGGTGAATATCTAACAAAACAGTCAATATGTGAGGAATATAGTCTTCTCTAGAAGAAGCATTAATGAGTTTAGCTGGAGCTCATCCAGACCCTGAGATAAGGGAGGTAGAGCGGTCTCAAAAATATTTTTCGGCCTTAAGGGCCTCAGTTTGGTCTTTTGGCCCTCCGGGCCCCTTCCCTGGATCCGCCACTGCAAAATGAACGAACTAGCCAGCCGTCACGCAGCTTCTTATCCTATCGTTGTCATTGAACCATCTTTAAAATTTCGAGCTAAAATTATTTGAAAATGAGAAGAGGCCTCTTGCTTTTCTCAGAGACTCACTGCAATGAAGCTGTAATAGACGTTAACAAGACTGACACATTTTGTATAGTGCTCGGAAAATTCAAAATATACAATAAAAAGACAAAATTAACCGGTAAATACTCGCTCAGTGATCTTGTGTTTTCTCGAATCTGATTGGTTTGCTATCTCGTAATAATGAGAAATAATATTCGCAATCGAGGGGAATAGTAGCTTTTAAGGGTCGTAATCTTTTAGAAGCGTAAGACTTTACGATCTAGAGAAAACAGCGTTGTGATCCAGCTTACAATTCCTTCGCTTACGATCAATTAAAAACTAGGTTATCGCAGTCGCAAGCAGAAGTGGATGAACTAAACCAATCACAAAGTGTGAGAACGTGCATTGTGATTGGTCCTTCCGCTTCGGCTTCCGACTCCAACAATCTGGTTTTTACTAGGTTGTAAGCGACGGAGTCGTAAGCGGAGTCAGAAGAAAATGGAAACTTTCTGAATGGTTCTTCCGACCCCGATTCCGTCGCCCTTCTTATGACTCTGCTTACGACTCCGATTTTTGGTTTTCACTAAGTTATAAGCGCTCTTGCGACTCTGCTTACGACTCCGACTCTGACTCTGTCGCTAGTGAAAACTAGCCTTTAAGCCCAGTGCAAACGGACGCAACAACTTTGGCCAACAAATAACAACTCCCAACATTGTTGGGAGTTGTTGCGACCGTTTGTACGTAGCTTGTCCGGTTTCGAAACAACTTCCAACAACACATAACAACATGCATGCAACAGGGTGTGCAAACGGACACGACATGTCCACGGGGCTTTAGGAATATTTACCAATATTTTAAACAATTATTAACTATTATAGATTCAGTAGAAATACCCTCCAACATACAATACAATACAAGGCTAAGCAAGGGTGGATGAAAAAAAACTTCGAGAACTCCGCATTTCTGAAAAGTGTTCAAAACGTTTTTGATTAATATTCGACTTGGTCTGTTTTCTTCCCCATTAGGGACCAGATCGCTTTGAAGTTGTTCACTAAGATCTTGTGGCGAATATGACCGTATAATTAACACGTGACCTTAATAAATTTGCAATTGCAGGACTGGGTTGGTCACCTAACATTAATAAGCGGATTAGAATTATAACCAACAATACAAAGCAGAGAGCTTGTTAAAAAGAAACGCCTCAACTGCTATGGATAGTTGGAGACACGCACCTATACCCCTTATATAAGCTGAAGAAGATGGATGCGGGGATCCATGGATCTTCTCGGATACCAGAAAACGATAAAACAATAGGACGGGCAGATCAGTATTGCCTGTTGATTCTCATGCAACTGTTTATAGGTGCTAAGACGTCCATATTGACTCAAACGGTTTGCTTAGTTCCTATCCGTTAGCTGAGACATTAAAACCAGGCTGGCGTATTCTAGCTTATTTTGGTGATAGTGGATACCAGAAAGCGATACTACAATAAGCCAGAATAATTATTACCTGTTGCTACTCGTGCACTTTGTTTAGAGGTGCCAAGTAGTCCATACAGACTCGGACGGTTTATTTAGTACCCCCAACCTACCCAGTCTATTTGTATGTGTGATCAGATGGTGTCGAGTGAAATTAGGGAATAATTTCACGCGCGTTTAGGCATTTAGAAATTATTTAATAATTTTCAGAATTTTTCGGCGGAACACCTGATAGAATCCTTCATGATGTGTTCTTTCGTGTGTTTAGGTTTTCTATAGAGTCTTTAAATGCCCTGACATGTTCATTTATAACCTTTTAAATACAAGACGCCATCTTGGCACTAAGACGTACAAAACATTGCCATGGCAATTTCCTAATTACAAATGTAAAAGTATAAATTAACGCTCAAAAATTCTGCGCCAAAGTTAAGGAGTACGATGCGATATAAGGGTTGATAACATAAAGCAGCTCACCGACTATTTTCAACGTGAAACCTAAATAAACTGAGAGACTCTGTCCCAGCTTACAGGCGCAGATGATGGCTAATATTGACAAGCTCTCTGTGTGACAAGAATGGAATAATGTAAAGTACCGTATTTATTCGATTAACCGCCCTGAGCGCTTACTAAATTTTTGGACCTTGAGAATGGGCGCTTATTCGAGGCTGGGCGCTTATTAAATTTTCACCATTCTCAGCAAGTGTGGTAGTATATTTTGCAACAAAACAGTAAATGCAAATAACAAAAAGCGAAGATGTAACAAAGCAAGGTTTCCGTAAAATACTCTGAAGAAAACTGCGTCTTCGGGAGGGTCTCTTATTATCTCTTATTGGAGTTTTTGTGGGAGGGAGTGTGGTGGGGTGGGCGCTTATTCGTGGCTGGGCGCTTATTCACTATTTCTGCCTTTAGGATGGGCGCTTATTCGAGGTGGGCGCTAATACGAGGTTGGGCACTTATTCGTATAACTACGGTAAGTAAAGTAAAGCAAAATTTTCTTTACACAGGGTAGCCCATTCAGCTCTAAGGCTGGTCTCCATCCCTGTATCTTAAATAATTAATTTACATCAAGAATTTTCATGAACTATTACATTTAAAAGCCTAATAAAAATACAATAATAGAATTTAACAACTACATTAAAAAGCCCAAAAATACAATGTAAAATCAAGCAGTGAATGAAGCATTCAATCGGAACTCATCTTCAGAGAGTATTCAGTGTATTATCTCTGATGGTGTTCAGCATATAACATCCCAATCCATTGCTTCTTCAATGAATAGCTTCTTTGTTTCCATTGGCCGAATTCTAGCAAGTAGAATATAGACTTCCGTCTTGAATTTAAATTCCATTTCAAAACACACGCTTTTCCAGTTCGAGTTGACTGAATTGGATCAATCATTTGTGCTTGAGCAGCTTTTGTCATTGAAAGCAAACAAAGCGATTGGTCTTGACAAAATTAGCGCGAGACTTCTTAAAATCTCAGCTCACACAATTGCACCATCTGTTGTTAAACTTTTGAATCTTTCAATTCGCACTAGTCAATTTCCCAAATTGTGGAAATGCGCGAAAATCACGGCACTGTTTAAGTCAGGTGACAGGACCAACGTTTCCAACTACCGCCCCATCTCAATCCTCCCTACACTAAGCAAGATTTTGGAGAGAGCGGTACACTTGCAGTTGTATCAGTACTTGATTACCAATAATTTATTGTCCAACAAGCAGTTTGGTTTCCGGAAGGGTTTCTCAACTACAACAGCTTTGACCTCATTTGCTGATGAAGTGCTCTTAAACATGGAACAAGGAAAGCTTTGCGGGGCCGTGTTCATCGATCTAACCAAGGCATTTGACACGGTAGACCATCAAATAATGTTATGCAAGCTATCCGAGATCGGCCTTTCTGAAACAGCTCTTCATTGGTTCCGTTCTTAGTTAACTGGTAGACAACAGCGCACATCTTGTGGAAATGAGTTATCTGAGGAACTTCCAGTTACGCATGGGGTGCCACAGGGTAGCATTCTGGGGCCTCTGTTGTTTGTGATTTATATAAATAACTTGCCAAATGTGCTTAACTCCTGCAACGCGTCACTTTATGCAGACGACACTGTAATTTATTGCTATGGTACATCCTCAAAGGAGTTGAGTTATAAGTTAAATAACGATCTACTGGGTGTGGCGAAATGGCTTCATGATCACAAACTGACTTTAAATTTGGACAAAACTAAATGCATGCTCATCGGTAGTAATAGGAAACGCGAAAGCAAAGTAGATTTGACTGTTTCAATTTTAGATCATAGTATAAGTAATGTTCGCAGCTTTAAATACCTCGGTATACATATATCTTCGGATTTCACATGGACTGATCATATTGAACACCTAACTGGGAAAATCAATCAGAGGCTTGGGCTTCTCAAGCGTATAAAGCATTTATTGCCTTTCAGGGCTCGTCTACTTTTCTATAAAAGTCTTGTTATGCCCCTTTTTGAATATGCTGATCTAGTATGGGGCGATAAACATAATATTACCCTTATGTCTAGTTTGCAAGTTTTGCAAAATAAGGCCGCTAAAGTTATCTTAAATAGACCATTGTACTCATCCTCCACTGAGGCATTAGCCGTTCTCAAGTGGCTGCCTCTAGAGAAAAGGCGATTTCAAAGAAGGTGTGTACACGTATACAAATGCATCAATGGCCTAATTAATCACGATATGGACTTGATTAGACAAGACATACTTCATAGGCATAATACACGTAACAAAGGCAATTTTAGATTACCACGTGTCAAAAGAAATTGGGGGAAGCAAAGAAAACAATATCATGCCGTTTCCGATTTTAACTCCCTCAGTCAGACGATCAAAGACTCAAGGAATGTAAATAGTTTTAAACGTAATGTTTTTAAGTTTTTGATATAGCTACTTACGTTTAATTTTTACTTATACTTATTTTTAATTTTTTATTCATTTTTTGTATCTTTTCAATCCCTTTGCAATTTTATAGCTTTTTTTTGTTTTTATAATATATATCTAGTTTTGAGGTCCTTTTTGAAAACCATATCTTTTATGAAAAAGTTTCCTCAATAAAGATGATGATTATTATTATTTAAGCCCTCAAATATAATAAAATATTAAAGTTATGATAAAAAGAAATGTCTTGCTCGGCGGCAGAACGTTTGAATGTTTTCTCTCTTCACAATGTTTAAAGGAAGTTTGTTAAAATTTTTGCGCCAGTAAAAAGAAAGGAACGTAGTTACGACCACACTGTCGACTACTTTTAGAAATTGTTTGCCGTTAGTTGTCATTTTGGTGATGCTGTGGTCGTTACTTCATTCAACTTAGTAGCAGGACACAGAAAATTGAGTGGAAAACGAAGTCTCGATTGATCCTATAATCTAGATCAAACGAAAACAAACCCCCATGGCACCTTAAGTCAGTACGAGAGCTCTGGGGGAGTACTAATAAAGCTGAGTTTACAAGACTCAAATGAATAGACCATTTCCGAGTTGACTCAAACCTCCGTTTCAGAGCGCGGCTAAGTGCGAAGCCATTGATAGGATTTTTTTATTCTCATGAAAATAAACTTCATTTTCACAACAAAGGTAAAAACAAGCGGTCACAACTCGGTTGCCATGGTTATGTCAATGTTGAGGTACACGTCACGACGACTTCAAGATGTTCCCAGATAAATTTTAGGAAATTCACTAAGATTGGTAGTCATAGCTTAATGACTGCAATTGAAGTTATTTAACTTTTTAACGAGAGGGGAGCTCCAAAAACGTCCCGGATCTGAATGGAGCTAATTGGGTTAATAAACTCGCAGCTCCTTGAACGTCGTATGAACATTCAAAATATGTATTTTTACAATCAGAATTGGGAATTCACACAAATAATTGTCCAATTCGAGTTAGGAAAATGCTAAATCCACATATTGTCAAAAGTTAGTTTCAAGTGAGACTTGTAAATTTGTTAAAATTAAGTATACAGCACTTAACACCTGCTTTGTAAACCTAACTGTGCAGCTGCAGGTCTTTAAAAATACTCGTTTTGTTTTTTATTAGACTGGTTGGCTGAACAATTCATTACCTCCTGGACTATAAATGTGCATGACGTGACTTTAAAATTTCCCATTTTGATGAGCACAAGTTACTAGCGGTAACTTGCGGTAGAAGAAGGAAAGCTGGAGAAGCATGAAGGTTCCCAGACTTCACGTTGGCGCTTTTCCCCTTCTGCTGTTATCACTTATGCTTTAACCTCCACCTGCGTTGACGGTAAATGTTCTAGATTTTTATTAAAAGGACAATTTTTCTGCTTTCCTAAAGTTCTTGAGGAGTTGCATTGCGCCGGTACATCTGACGTGTTGCAAATTCGTCAACTGATGATTCTAATTCTGCTAGTTAACTTCAAAATTATGAAGGAAAAATTTTATTCATTTAGGTACAACGGGAAAAAAGGAAACAACAAAAACTAAAAAGTTACACTGTTGAGGTCGTTTTAAAAATGTTTTTAGAGCAATTGGAAAGATCCGCTCCATTAAGATTCGTCCGATCGACGTCAGGAACATGAATGCATTTGCTCAAAAATTATCCGTCTGATCAGTCCAAGATTGGGACTGTTTAGTTTTACTTTTTCCTTTTCAAAATGGCCTTGAGTGGTTTTATCCTTGTCCGATCTCCACAAAATTTTCACCAGTGACAAACTATGAATTGAAGTTTGTCAAAATGCAGTTTTTAGTAAAATCGATATCACTATGACAACAATAAACAAAAAACTTGAAATCGATCAAATCCTAATTTGGCGCGATCTAGACCTGCTAATGAAAATCCGAGACCAGGAACTTAAAGTGTGGTTTTTAGCAAATAACCTCCGTGAGAAGTAAAAAAATTCTGCATGTTTGAATTCAAATAAAACGTAAATATATTTCAAACTTTATTCTTCAATAGCCGTGATAAATTGTTTAATAAAAAAGTTTTAAATAACTCAAAATTTATTTTTATTAGCGTCAGAAGGCTGCTTAATATCATATTTCGATGCATTGAAATTTTAGTGTATTTCCTTTCTTGCGAGCCTAAAAACTAACCTGTTTTCTCACCACCTATCTGAGTACAACTTTATTCTAGATTTTGATTTTTAGCGCTTTTCTCTATATCTCTAAAACGGCTCGACAGAATTCTTTTTAGCCTGCAGTGCAGGCGTTTTCTTTGAGCGCGCAATTTGCTCGCGAAAGCGCCATGTTGAAACTTCCCGAAGAGAGGAGGAAATGGGGCGAGTCAAAGGGAGCGGGGAGGGGGCGGGGAGAGAGAAGAGAAAACGCCTGCCCGAAAACACTGTGAAAATGAGAAACACCCTCTAATAATTAGACGCGCGTGACCACTCTTCCGGAAATGAGTAGCCGACAATAACAAAACCACCAAACAGTACTAACAGTCGCTCCAGTTCAAAGACTCGTATTGTCTTAAGAAAAACAAGCTGAGTTTTTATCTTGACTGAGTCGCAATGCAATTCTCCACAGCTGATGAAGCTTCAGTTTAAGCTGCAATTCATTCTTCTAAATTCATTTCTGTAAATCGCTATCCGTGAGAATTTAACATACTGCAAAGAATTTAAAAAACTAACGAGCTGGGCCCAGCGTGATACAACATTGCAGGAAAACATCACATTCTCGGATTAGAAAGAAAATCGCTTAGTTATTCAGATCCTGAGGCTCTTTGGACAAAAATAAAGAACCTAACAGCCTTATTTGGCGACAAAAAGAGCTGTACGCTTCAAAGGAGGTCAAAGAAAACGCTCTTGCATCAGAGGGCATATCATGAAGACCAGAAATTCAAAAACCACAGAAAATCAATAAGCGTGTCATGACCTCTCAGTGTGAAATAAGCGGTTAAAATCACATTTGCTCAGTCAAAACATAGAACACTCCATAGCGTAATCTACTCGCCAGAAAAAAAAAACGTATTGGAAAAAACAGCATTTTGGCATGAGGTAAAACTGGTGTAGATTTTAGTACTGCAAGCAAATCTTGTCCTGAGGACCAGTTTAGAAATCGCTTTGACTTTCTCATTGCGTAATACACGCGACATTCCCAGCCGCTCCAATTCCAAACGAAATAAACAATATAGACTTACAGTTAATTGACAGGCATCAATCTACTTCCCTATGCCGCACCAATCAGGAGCTCCGTTTGCCAGCGTACGGAGTTTCCCAAAAGAACAATGATATCGGGCAGGCGTATTTTTTTTCTCCCCTCCCCCTCCCCCCTTTCCTTCTTTCGCCCTCGCACCTACCGCAAGGGTTACTATTTCTACTCTCCCCAATCTTCCACTGTCATAAAATCAAAGATGGCGGCTACAACAACATTACTAACACGAACAAGGTTTCGCCCACCCAAAATACGCCTGCAATGCAGGCTAAATTCTTTTGAAACCTCATCACACAATCTTCATGATGTATATATTAATATTTGAAAGCGTCATTGCATGAGATTGATTTACTGCAACACCATGAAATTTCAAGACGAATCTACAACATTCACTGTTTTGACGTTATGCTAATTACTTCGGCGGAGCGCGAAGTAAAGGATTCGCGACGCTCAGGAATTGATGAGTGCACCCAAGGATCACATGACTGCCTTCAAAGCCTCGCGTCTTACTCAAATACTGATGGCTCGTATAATTGTTATTGTCGAGATGGATACATAGGTGACGGGAAGACATTCTGCAACGAAGGTAGGGATCACTGGTGCTTCAAATGGAGGGGTGATTGATTATAGTTGATAGCGCGTCCTGCTCAACGGTTGCTAACAAAGTGCCATGTTCTGAACAGACCGACTCTATCTCATTAGCTTCAACAAATCTCCTCACAGTCCAACTATAGATGTGTTCAGAACACACGCTGTGATCATTTTGGTGAAACCTATAATGGACTGACATTATTCCTGTAACCAGCAGTACATTGCTTCTTTTGATTCATTTGCCACTTAAAGTTACTAAAATTGCAAAATAATCAGAATAACTATGACTTGGCTTGCATCATGGTGAATAGAATTTTGCGATAAATACTTGTCAAAATGGAATTTAACAGTTCCTTTGATGCTTTATGATCCAAGTGATCTTGGATCATACATCCTGATCTGGATCAACCCAAAGGAACGAACCCTAAATAAAGAAAAATGGCGAGATTACAGGCTCAGGAAAGCATAACGCTCAATACAACACAGTCTATTTAATAAGTGTCCTTTCAGTCACATTACTAGGAGCGAACGTTAATTTTTGTTCTTATTTCTGACCACCCGTTAGCTGTGCTAACTGCGGCGGGTTGTCAGTGTTAGAAATATTGTTCTTTTAGAAACGAAATAAAGTGTTGTGTTGTGTAGCATACGACTGCCGGTTCATCAGTTAAAGTTAACAAGCGAAAGCAAAAAGGGGAACACTTTAAAAATAGAAAAGGGATTAGGGATTGGGGAAGATTTATGTAAATAAGTTTGTTTTCACCTCTGCAATAAAAGTTGAAATAGTTACTGAATTTTAAAATGCTGGACTGAGCTTTTGCACCAATAGGACAAACGTGGAATTAAAAATATAAATTCTAAATCTGCCTACTTAAAAAAAGATCAGGAAAGCACTCAGCGGATTTGTCTTTTCCTTTAGAGTTCAGTGCAACATTCACTTGTGACAATGAAATGGAAATTTTTGCTGACGGTCGAAGCCTTGGAACGGACAGTTATTGGCCAAACCCCACCACCTACCTTGTACCAGGAAACACTCGAGTTCTGTCGGTGGCCGGGAAAGACGCAGGGAGCCAGTTTGGAATAATTGGCTCCACTAGCCACGGACTGGTAACTGACGAAACCTGGAAATGCAGCAGCGACCTGCATTCCGAATGGAATTCCCCGGATTTTGATGACCAGGACTGGCCTTTGGCAAAAGTGGTTGCAAACCATGGGGACCACCCCTGGGGGAAAATACATGGCATTGCAGAGAGGGCTAAGTGGATATGGGCCAATAATAACGAAGACTTTGTTTATTGTAGGCTGAAACTAAAGTAAATTAAAAATGGATTGTTACTTTAACTTTAACTAAAACGGAAAATGAACAATTGTACTTAGTTTCAAGAGCACGAAGAGGGTAGAAGGAGTTTGATAACTCTGATTTTGGATTTCACGGCTGCCTCCAGTCACCCGTTTCCAAAAATGCACCTTATTTCAGCGTCAATATAATTAGCACTGTAACGTACTACAGTCAACTCCCTTTATAGCGGACACTGTAAGGACCTTAAGTTAGTGTCCTCTGTAGCGAGAGACCGTAATAGCGGGAGTTTATTTCAGTCAAATGTCTGTAATTTATTTTTGCCCGGAATTTATCTGCTGTCCGTATTATCGGGGTGTCCGTTATAGCGGGGTGTCCGCAAGGCGAGAGTTGACTGTAATTGATCAGTCTCAAAAAGCATATATTAGTAACAGCTGTTAGTCAAGAAGAATTGAATAGTTTCATTATCATAAAAGTTTACCTGTCCTCCAATTGAAATATTTGTCGTTTGTAATATGCTGTTTGCCGTAATATTAGTATTTATTAATTTACACACTGATTATTGTTACTCATTTGCTGTATCTTAATCCTTTCTTTTTTGGAATTAATTCTCATAGTTGTGCATCTGTAGCCAACATGAGTTGTAATTGACGAAGCCTTGCGTCTGATAAGCCCTGTGGTTTCTATTTTAAGGCTTACTCGCCACTTTCGTTCTGTAGAGAGCCAGTTTGCTTTTTTTCTGGAAAAGTTATTTTGTAAAAGTAGTAGAAAACTTTTTTCCTGTGTTTGCATTCCCTGATATAAACACTAGAGGGATTGGGAGAATTCTCGACAGTTATGCAAACACGAGATGGGACCCTCGACTTCGTCTCGGGTTTACATAACTGTCTCGAATTCTCCCAACCCCTCTCGTGTTTATATCAGGCTACGCAAACACGGAAAAAGTTTTCTATTGCTTAATTATACCACGCTCTCCAAATATGGTAACTGTAGGCGTCTGCTCCAAATTAAAAACAAGCTGAAAATCCGTTGTTTTTGCAAATAAAGTAGGGAAGAATTCTCGATATTTTCTGGGCGTTTTTAATAAAACAATTATTCTACTCATGCTTGCTGGATATGAGATGATTATAGCCAACTCGGCGGCTATCCTACCATGTCCAACGCGCACTCGTGGAATAATTGTTGATTAACGCACACTTGAATGCGCTTAAGTGACGTCATGGTTTCCTTAAGTTTCCTTCCGCACGTTTTCCTCGTCAATGAAGGAGACACAGAGAGACAACTAAAGGGGACGAGTCAGGGACGAGAATATAAATGAAACTCCACGTGACTCCTTCACTTAACAGCATGTGACAAACGAAATCCACTTTCCTTGCTGTAAAATTATTGCAAGTTATTCCAGACAGTTCTGTAAACATCTGACGCCGTTCTAATAGCAAGTTTTCTAAATAAAACCACTGTTGCTCAAATTGATTTTGCGCTGTCTTTTTCCGAGTTTTAGCTCCTTGACGCGGAACCATGAAAACTCAAATTTCATAAAATAACTAGTTAGATTTTCGTGGCTTCAAAAGGAGTTTGTTTTATGTTGCCTATCGGTTTTGAAAACAGAATTTGAGACAGCAGGTGGCGCTCTTTAATCAGGTATAAGTCATTGTACTGTATGTCACGTAACGGGCGATGAATTTTGGCTTTAAAAAACTGCCGATTTTCCATCGCCAGAAATTGTTGAAAATATTGAAGAAGAATCTCCAAAATATTACGTTTTCGTTCAAACCACAGGTGTCTCAAGCTCACGTTACAAGTGTGTTATGTAAATTATCTCACAAGAGAGCCGGTGTTACGAGCGACCGTTGAGACCTTGTATGAAATATTAAATACTGAGGTCTTCGAACGCTACATATCATTTTTATTTTCACATTTTTTCTATAAATTAGAGACAATTCACATGTGTTTAAACTAAGAAAAATCTCTGCGGAAAATATGTTTCATTCTGCACTTTATTGAATTAATTATTTGGCACTGGTATTGATTAGTATTTGTGTGCTGACGTCGGCGCCCCAAAAGTCAGGTCCCCAATATTGCAAAACTAAAGATTAACCCACCATAAGTCTAAATAATCATCAGATAGAAGTATTATGGGTATATTTCTGATGAAAACTTATATGCATGAACATGATTTTTTTTTTTGATTTTTCATCATTTACACACCTCCGGTTGATATACGTGCTGACTTACACTATTTAAAATAAACAAACATGGAAACGCGGCTTAAAAACTGTTAATAACAATGATAACCTTGAAACTCTTAACACCTGTTTTTTTTTAATTTCACTGGTACACAGAATGACCAGACTAATGAAAACTGGTAATTGACGAGACATCGACTTTCAAATTTCTCATTTTGTGCACAACTTGTACCGTCGGGAAGGAAGAAAGATAAGGGAAAAATGAACCATGCTTCCCCTTCAAACTGAAGCTTTCTTCCTGCTGTTGTTTTCACTTACGTTCATCTTCGCATTCATGGACGGTAAGCCTGCTTCAGAGTTTTCAATTTCACACCAGTTTTAGAGCTGCAAGACTTCCTCCTGTGAATCACAAAGTAGACTAAGACTCATTGCTTTATAAATGCTTCCAGAGCATTTTAAACGATCCAGAACCAGAAGGTTCTTTCAAAACTCCTAACATTACGAAATTACTGAATCCAAACTTCGAAAACGTTTTTGAGTTTAAATTGTAACCTGGCTTACATGATAACGGCGATATTGATTTCTTCGAGACACGACCGTTTATCGCACAGATTTTTTTAATAGAGCCGGAAATTAAAGAAAAAAGACAACGAGCAATCAAAATTGAAAAACCAAACAAAACCTTGGTTTTACTAATCGAAAGAGCGCGGTTTTTGGTTGCCAGCAACATAAGCGGACGGCTGAAACGTTAGCTCAGTATTAAAGAGGGTATCCAGCAGCTAGCAGGTTTTCAATGTTTTAATCATGTTGATACCGACAGCTAAGGAACCACTGGAGGCTTCCTCTTATTTTTTAGACCTTTGAACTGTATGCATAGCAATTGCAGTAGCAACCACTGCACGGGTCTTCATAACTCAAATGGTAGGGCACTGCAGCGCTAACGCAGAGCAGAGGCCATGGGTTCAAATCCCGTTGAAGTCCCGAAATTGTTTCTGGTCTATTTGCAATTGCTTATAGTAAATTGCAATTACAACTGCGAGGATCATATCTTCATTTAAAAATATATATGAACTAATCACAGACAGCCCAAGCGTACTATGTGTGGATTCGGGCTTCAGAGGTCATTTGGTCGGAATATACTAGCATGATATTTCGATATTTCTTGCATTATTACGTGTGACTCGGGCCTTTATAGTTCGAATTTTATCATATGTATTCGAATCTAAAACGCTAAGAAAAAAAATCCGCATGATCACGCGTAATATTGATTCCAAAAAAGTCGACTAAACGGCGTTTAAACCGGTCAGATGACACAGAGTGGCTATGAACTAAAGGTAAGGGAGCTTTTTGACTCTGTTCTTGTTTCAGATAACTGTCGCGTATTGGTCTTTCAAGGACCTTTCCTCTTCAACAAACGTTTGGTGACCCACACCATAGGATTTAAAATTGGAGTTGATTTTGAAGACTGCGAGATGCACTGTTACTTTGAAAATAAATGCGTGAGTGTTAACGATCAAGTAGACACAGAAACATGTGAGTTAAACAACGCTACTCATCTCAAGTATGACGAGAATTTCAAAGAGGAAAATGGTTATCTCTATCATGGAGCAGATGTAAGTTTTTGTTTTAATTCTTCTCATTCTTTTAATTCTGTAATTCGACTTTTTCTTCTTCTTCTTCTTCTTCTTCTTCTTCTTCTTCTTCTTCTTCTTCTTCTTCTTCTTCTTCGTCTTCTTCTTCTTCTTTTTTTTCTTCTTCGTCTTCTTCATCATCATTATCATTATCATCATCATCACCTTCTTCTTCTTCTTGCTTCTTCTTAGCTTGAAACTGTGAGTTCTTTCTATTTCTTTAATGTAATTTTCAAGCCAATTTTACTTAAGCATGAATTTTTCCGTGATTTTTACCTCATTAAAACACTATTTGTTAAGAATGCCTGTGATGAGATCTATTGCCACAATGGCGGAACCTGTCAATCTGGATTTACCGTGAAGGGATATCGATATTTGTGTCCATCTGGTTACACTGGAGAACGCTGCGAGAAAGGTAAGAAGTCGGCAACGCATTATATTGTTTTTATTTTCTTTATGGTCCAAATTTTGCGAAATAAGTAATTAGCTAATATAAGGAAGTCGATACACTCGGCACGTACTGAGTCACTTAGGCCCCAGCCTGTTTATAGGAGAAAAGTTGTAGAAGGGTCACCCACCTACCCAAGCTATCCAGGGTGAGCCAATTTTCCAAACATTTCCATACAAAACGTGGCGAACCGTTTACACGAGGAAACAGAAAGCTGGCTAGAAAGGTGGCCCACCTAGCGTGGTAAACGTTTGTTCATATAAACACTTTGGCTCGACCAGCCGGGTCAACTCGGTCAGAGCGCGACAATCAGAGCATGCACAAGCGCTGTTTTAGACAACCTGAACTTGTATGAGCTCTGTTTGCTCGGGCAAAGGGGCTTAATTTTTCAGTCTCATGTAAACGCACGCTAATGTTGACTCAGCTAGGAGGGGGACCCTTCTACTACCCGGCAGGGTGTTTTCGCCATATCAACGGGCCTTACATTATCGAACCCGATTCAGTAGAACCGATTGGTCCTTTCTTTCTTTCTTTCTTTCTTTCTTTCTCCCCCTCTCTCTCTCGCTCGCTCTCTCTCTCTCTCTCTCTCTCTCTCTCTCTCTCTCTCTCTCTCTCTCTCTCTCTCTCCATCAATGCTCCGTTTTAAGGGTATTTATATCTAGTCAAAGCTACAAAGAAAGGAGAGAAGTTGAAACAAGGATGTGATGTCATCGGGGGTCGAACTTGGGACTTCGCGCACCGAGCGCCGCGCACTAAACCAACTCTGCCACCCTTGCTGATTGCTTGAGTTGGATTACAATAATAACGATAATAATAATATTAATACTGTGTTTCATAATAATAGTAATAATAATAATAATAACAATAATAATAATAATAATAATAATAATAATAATAGTCAGAAACGCATTATAGAGTGTAATACATTTATAGGTCTAGCTTGCAAACAACCGTCCCACGCTTTTGAACCCCATTCATTAAAGATAAATCAACGTTGGAGGTAACAGGTATTTTTATCATAATTTTTACCTGCCTTATGGCCACAAAAGTGCAATTGGTGGACAGCTTAAAGTAAGATTGAAAACGTTCCTTGCCTGCCGGCGGTGTTTAACTCCCGATGCGAACCTGTATTCTACGCTCGTGTATTTGGTACTTGTACCAAAATCGCCTAAAACTAGTTATCTATATTCGCATGCTGTAAATATCGTCGTACAGTAAGTACAAGTGTACTACCATAAAATTCCGAAAATAAGACCCACCATGTATAAGCCACTCCAAATATAAGCCCCTCAAATCGGTAACGCAAAAAAACCCCTCCGTTAAATCGCCCCTCCAAATATAAGCCCCCCGGGGGCTTGTACTTGGAAAATTACCCTCAAATACAAAGTAAAACAAAGCAAAAACGGTACATTCAATTCTAACTATAAGGCTAGCCCAATCGATTTTGAAACGGAAATATCCATCCGTAGATAAGCCCCTCTAAAAAAGGGCCTTTGAAAAATATCAGCCCCGGGGCTTATTTTCGGAATTTTACGGTCGCTTAGACCATGGAAAGTGCACTATCAAATAATTGGTGTCGCAAGGGCAAGATACAAGGGTAGCACGATTTTCTAACTCGTGCTTTTTTACTATATAAACTCTTTGTACATGATAGGCCATAATAGCGTGTTGTAGAATAACTCCGAAACTTATTGGGTGATTTCCTAAGCTGACAGATCTATCAACAAAAACAAGAAAGAATCGCGGTTTAATAGACACGCTTGGGGATCACAAGCCTGCTATCGGTAAAACTGCATGGTAAGAAAAAAAATGAGATTGTCTGCTCATTCAATGGCATACCTATAACATGTCGGTTAGAGATGGAATTTTTTTGGACACAATCAGAAATAATCACTGTGTCATGTTTACGTAACGCAATCGAGTCTAAAACGGCTCTTTTACGTCGCACGTGACATGTCGAGCGAGCGGGAATTTCGCTGTGGTTTGTCTCAGTTTCATTGCAGAAATGAAGTCAAACAAGGACACATTAGGTACAAACAAACAAATTGTAGACCTAATTATATTTATATACTAGAAAGGATCGATAATTGGTGTAGATTTTGAAAACTTTGCTGTTTCGTGCTAAGAACTTCAATTGACCCAAATGTTTAGATTGACGAGGCGAGTTCAAATAATGCACCTGAAGGCCAGGGTAAGAGTTCTTCATTCACGGCTGAAGAAAATGGTGTGAAACTTTCCACCTAATGTATATAAGACATCTATGTATCACTGTGGGACTTGAAATTGCTTAAATTAAACGTATTTTGGCTGAAACATTTGTTGGAGGATTGATTTGTGTCGCTCCGAACCTCTTATCTGTCAAGTCAGAAAGGTCAAATTACACTTAAATGCTCCGTGAACTTTGCGTTCCCAAAAATTCATTTCATATGTTGCCCAGAGTTTTGAAAGCATATTTTGAAAGCTTAGAGATTACTTTTTAATGTGGAATGTCTTTTTCTGTTAAAAATGATGTATCGGATGTGATTTTAGGCGTTTGAAATTTGACAATATTTTTCTAGCGTAAAATCTTTAAAATTTTGTAAATATTTAAAAATTCATAAAATATTCCAGTTGCAATCAATTCAAGAACATGACCACTCAAAATGTGTATTAAAACCCGTTTAATACGATAGGAAGCTTTTTGGGTTGCATGATACTTGAATTCGATTGAAATCGTGGTCTTTTTGTAGCCAGGTCTAGAGGCCTGAAAAAGCGGTCTGGAGGAGGCCGTCAATCGCCCGAAATTGGCATTCGCCGTATCGCCAAAATATTTATCCAATGAAACTAAACTTTATATTTTCATAACTAGAATACCAAGGGTAGTCTACATAATTTTGGGGGGTTTTTTCAAAAATTTTATTTTTCCCACCTCTGGTCGATATTTACAGACATCCGCTATTAAAGTACTCTGAAAAGCCTAAAATTGTTTTCAATGTAATAATTATTGTATTTAAGAGGGTCGTTAGGTGTCCCTGACAAAGACACCCAATCACTTTATAATCAGGCCGTAACAAAGATATACTCATCGCACATCGTACATAAATAAACAAGCTCACAGAGACGCCTACTCATTTTAAAATCGGGCCCACAAAGATGCCCATGCCAATCACTGTGTAAACAGGCTCACAGCGATGCCAAGTCACTTTATAATCGGGATCGCAAAAATCCCACGAGCTTTCATTTGGCCAACAAGGATTCGTTGCCGTCTTTTGTATTATTAACACATAAAGCCCCTTAACAACTTAATCAGCAATTTGAATCATACATGCATTGGAATCCAGATAAACCGAATACCTGGGGTCTGTCTGGAAAAATGTGTTCGTAACTAACAGGGGTTCGTTATCCTAAACATATCACTGTAAGTACGGCGAGGAATCCACTCGGCCTCGTATAAGGGGTTTTTCAAGATCTGTTTCACCACGAGGAATAAATAAACGGCAACTGGAAATCGTTTTAAAGGAAACAAAAAGGAAAAACAAAAAAATTAGACTCGTGTCTTATCCATACATGTGCTTCTTTCGACCGCACTCTTTGAGACTACTTGTGAGACTATTAGTTGCTTGACTACTCTGTTCAAAATGTTACAGAGAACCACATTATAATAAACTTTGACGACAATTGGTTGCTCTGGTTGCGTAATATGGTGTCAAAAGTGACGATTGCTTAAGGAGAAGGGTCGATGATGGCATAAACACTAGTGTGATTGGGCTGAACGTGACTAATGTCTAGAGTTGAAGATAAGATGACAGGGTTGCTGGAAGGTTGCTGGAGGAATAAAGGATTTCCGTATTTCTTACACAACATTTTTTCAAAGGGTATGGTCATAATGTTTGCAAAGTGATATTAAATGAAAACAACATTTAAATCAGATTTGAATTAAACTCGCAGCACCTTTCTTTGTTCTCTGTTCCTGAGGTCGTGGATTTTTTAAATTAACAGGTAATTCTCCTTTGCACGGAATAACGTTCTGCTAAAAAGTTATAGCACTTTGACTGTCTTAATATGAAGCAATATTATTTTTGAATTAAAATTAACTTAAAATTGTTCAAACATAGCGATTATTTTTACGGTATATTCATTGACGTCCTTAGTTCGACCTTATTATGCTGTGTCATTAACAACTGCCATGGGAGAATGAGTTAGCTCATTATTCACACTTTCTTAGGGCTGTAGAATGACTTAGCTTTAATATAAACCAGTCCCACCCCTCACAGTCCTCTCTCCTCCCCTACTGAATGTTTTGTAATGTACTCAGGTTTACAGGGATAAAAGTTTTAAGGAAAGCCAATATATATGTGCTATGTCATAACATGACATAGCAGAAACTAAGAGAGGATTAGACAGGCCCCCAATTCTCTCTTATAAAACTCGAGGGCTCAGAGGTCCGAATTAAACAATTGAAGCAATGCAAGTGGCCTGGTTTGCTTTAGTCAAGAGCCGGATTTTCGGTGCCAGCGTTCAGTAACTGATTAGTCAAATGATCTTAAGAATCATAATCGGTTAAAATGTACAATACAAAAGAAAACGTGGAGACAAAATATCAAGACTAAAGCAAAATTGAAAAACGTGCGACACCTTTAGTAGACAGGCAATTCGTGCAGTGCGGGTGGCTTTGATGTCATTAGGGATGACCTTATCCTTTACTCCTGAAGTTCAGATTACTAAAAATTATTGTAAAAACACAATGAAATTACACTGGGGCTATATTGGCACGTATACTGCTAACAAATGGACAAAAAGACAAATGAACCAGAGCGTACTGAGCAAGATTGAATCAAATCACGAAAGCGCCTTTAGCAGGGAACTAAAAACGTACTGTAAGCAAATCCTGCGTTGAAAGCGCTGGTAGATGAATTTGGGAGGGAAGAGGAGGTAGCTGGGAACTTTAAAGTGACCTTTTTAGTGTTGGAACCGCCACTTGTGCGATCTAATCTCGCCATTAGCTCTCAGCTTTGGATTGTGGCCAGTCCTTCAGGGATTTTTTGTTAGGTATCACTTTCAAAGGGATGAATTCGAAGAACTCGAATAGTCTAGCATTTTCATCCAAATTGAAACTATTCAGTTTTGGAGAAGCAACTTTCTTTAGTAGCTATAGCCTCCTACTTCTTTGTTGGTCTAAATCAGACATCGCAAATATCAAACCCTATACTTAAGAGTTTAAAAGCTTTGGAAAGCTTAATTCGTTAAAAGGATTGAACGCTATAATCTTATCTTAGCTTCCAACACTTACACACAGAGAAACAAAGGGAAAAAAACTGACAAATGCATCATAGTGGTAATGCATTTCTTAAACAATCACTTTGTATGGCTATGGAATGGCAGTGATTGAACTTATTTTTACTTCTTCTTGATCGAGTAAAATTTCCTGTGCACATTTTGAGAAAAGGAAATAAACCGTCAATGACCTTTGCAATATCACACACAAAAGAAGCTGCGCAACTCTTGACACTTCACTACCAAAGCAAAATAGTACATCACGGGAACCTTGCATTAAAGCGAAAAGTTACAGTGAAACATTTAATATGCAGTCGGAGAAGTTGTGTATAGAGGAAAAGGGGAAGGTAAAGGAATAAGGTAAGTATATGCAAAAATTCCTGTATTTGTTTTTTGGGACAGGTACTTAGTATGATGTATAAGTGAAGGGAAGATGTTTATTCAAAGCGTCAGGATTAAACCACTAAGGGGCAAAACAGTGAGAGGGGGAGAAATACTTGGAGAGAAAAGGGGCCTCAGGGAGTTCACGTAAGTTCTACCTTCTTTCTTTCTTTGGTCATTTTTCTGTAAAATCAGAATGATTTACTGCAATACTTTGGCCAATTCTCCAACGAGTGTTTCCCCCCTTTACTCGACCTTAACTTCAGGACATTGATAAATTTTGTCCATTTTTGGTTATTTGGTGCTTCACTGCTCCATCATCTGTCCACGCAACAGAAATGATGCCTTCACGTAAAGACAATCTCTATATTACTCGCATGAGAGGGAACATTTCCTCAGTTAAGCCAAGATGGTGGGATGGCAACACCTTCCGTTTGTCCTTTACGCGGTATGCACTACTGTGCTTCTTGCTCAGCGAATTCAAGGTAACATGAAGTATTTCCTTACTGAAATATTTTAAGAATATGCTTTTGAATGCTGATATTTGGTGGTCATTTTCTACGGTAAATTCATGAAAGATTCATTTCAAGAAAGGACGCAGGAATCGGGGGTGGGGCGCGCAAGGAAAGCGCAAGTTACGGAACTATGTTCAAGGCCATTGCGCTCAAGGCGTTTTGAGATTATTAAAAAATATATTGCAGCCATTGTAAATAGCCAAGAGGCAACGGGAGCTTACTTTTACTAAGACACTTTTCCTCTCTTACAGCAATCAGTTTCAAAGCTGGAAAAACCAACATCACTGTCAAAAGTCCAGGGTTGTTCGCTTGTGAGACAATAACATTTGCTGAATCGTTCTCTGGTGGACAGCAAATAAAAGTCTTTGCTTCCTTTGGTCACTCAGTTAACAACCAGGCCCGTGGAAATGGGGCTGCTATTTGGGTGGAATCGGCAGATAGAACTCAATTCCGCGCTTGTATCTACGAGTACAGCAACGGCTCAAATTCAACGGCTGAGATAAACTGGATTGCCCTACAATCTGCTCCCAAAGGAGCACAACTGGGAACCACCTCCTTGGACTCTTGGACTACCAGAACAGAATGTAAAAAGATCAACTTTCCTCAGGTAAGTTCCATTTTGCTATGATTACCTACAAGCTAGGTGCCCATGGAGGATTAATCTAAAAAAGGCAGAAACTTCTGAGTGATGTAAAGTATAGTTAAAGGATGTAACTCACGACCGCAAATGCGATTCCTCTTAAGGAACTTAACCAGTTGTTCAATTAATAAATTTAGGCAGAAAATTGACGTCACTTAAGTTGAAAGTTCAATTACCTACAATTAGATACATGCTATTATGCACGGACTTCATGATTTAACAGGAAATGACGATAAAAGTCTAAAAGGTGAATCGTTAGTTTGTTTTGATTTCAGATATATTAATACAATGAAACAACTTACTTTGTACTGTTTTTTTTTTTTTTTTGCGCGGCTGTCCTTCTTTGTTTTCCTGTATTTTGTTTAACCGTTTTTTTTTTTTTTTCGAATACGCAATATTATAACTAAGACAGATGTCCACTCCATGACCCACACTAGCGGCCCACTCTTATTATCACCTATCCCCACTCCCCGACTTCAAACCCTCTCACTCTTTCATCTGTATTTGATTATTACACTCTCATATATGAGAGTCGAAAAGGAATAAAACATTGGCATTAGAAGTCAGGCTTACGCTCACCACCGTAAATCTATTTAGAGAATCTTTCAGGAAATATAATCATTAAAGACAGTACACAAATTGAAATTAAAATTGAAA
>NC_133208.1:22229473-22231973 GCF_958299795.1 Porites lutea
AAAGAACTCATTGAACTAGACATTATTGAACCTGCACAGGGGCCCACACCATGGGTTAACCCAATTGTTGTTGTCCCAAAATCTGGGGGTGACATCCGTCTTTGCATTGACATGCGAAGGGCTAACAAAGCAATACGAAGAGCCAGACACCCGATCCCTACTGTTGATGAGATTACTCAGAGCATAAGTGGCAGCAAGGTATTCTCCAAACTTGACCTTAAGTGGGGATATCACCAGCTTGAGCTTTCCCCAGAATCCCGAGAGATTACTACGTTTGCTACCCACTGCGGTCTGTTCAGATACAAGAGACTATTGTTTGGTGTTAACTCTGCTTCTGAACAGTACCAGTACGAGATCCAGACGGCACTTGCGGGTATAGAAGGGCAAGAGAACATTTCAGATGACATCATCATACATGGTAGAGACCAGAAAGAGCACGATTTGCGGTTGGAGAAAGTAATTGTGAGATTAAAGGAACGTGGACTGACCCTCAATGCAGAAAAGTGCCAGTTTAACATGGATAAACTCACATTCTTTGGCATGGTATTGTCCGGGAACGGGATCAGTTGCACAGAAGAAAAGGTGAAAGCCGTGAAAGAGGCACGAGAACCTCGAACGGTATCAGAAACCCGAAGTTTTCTTGGGCTTGTAAACTACTGTGGCCGCTTCATACCCGACCTGGCAACGGTATCTGAGCCCTTACGTCGCCTGACAAAGTCAGGGACCCCTTTCGTGTTTGGAGGTGAACAGAAGAAGGCGTTTCAGGAGCTAAAAGAGCGATTGACCTGTGCTGAGACTTTGGGGTACTTCGACAAAGATGCCCCAACCCAAGTGATTGCTGATGCCAGCCCTGTTGGACTGGGAGCGGTACTGACCCAAAAGCAGAAGAATGGACCGAGAGTCATCTGCTATGCAAGTCGTAGTCTGACAGACACCGAGAGAAGATATTCGCAGACAGAGAAAGAGGCCCTGGCACTCGTATGGGCCTGCGAAAAGTTCCATCCCTATGTGTATGGTGTGCCATTTGATCTTGTTACGGATCACAAGCCGCTGGAAGTTATTTACGGCCCAAGGTCAAAACCCTGCGCACGCATTGAAAGAGGGGTGTTACGAATGCAGCCATACAAATTCAAGGTCAAGTATGAGCCTGGGCCGAGCAACATTGCTGACCCCCTCTCAAGGCTAGTGGGAAATCTAAAAACCAGCAGCAGTCACTCAGCTGAAGCCGAGGAATATGTCAGATTTGTAGCCATAAATGCGACCCCCTGTGCTATGACTACACGAGAAGTGGAAGAAGCCTCAGCAATCGATGAAGAACTCTGTGCAGTCAAGGAATGCCTAAACGGAAAACCGTGGGACCAGCTAGCCTACAAGAAATACCTCCCATGTAGTAGTGAACTGTGCAGCATTGGACAATTGATACTAAGAGGAACAAGAATCGTTATCCCGAAGAAACTCAGACCCAGGGTGTTGTCTCTCGCTCACGAAGGTCATCTGGGCATCGTTGGAACTAAACAGAAGTTGCGCAGTAAAGTGTGGTGGCCCGGGATGGAAAAGGATGCTGAAAAACACTGTAAAACCTGCTATGGATGTCAGTTAGTCAGCCGTCCCAGCCCACCAGAGCCTATCAGGAGCACAGCATTGCCGACTGGACCATGGAGAGATTTGGCAATTGATTTGCTCGGACCACTTCCCACTGGTGAGTCCATTCTGGTCGTCGTTGACTACTATAGTCGCTACTACGAGATAGACATCATGAGATCCACAGTTGCCTCTAAAGTCATCTCGAGTCTGGAAGAGATATTTGCAAGACATGGTCTACCTGAGAGCTTGACATCTGACAATGGACCACAGTTCGTAGCAACAGAGTTTACAGAGTACATGGAGCAGCAGGGAATCAGACATCACAGGGTAACAGCAAAATGGCCCCAGGCAAATGGAGAAGTTGAGCGCCAAAATAGCTCACTTCTGAAAAGGCTCCAAATCGCACATGCTCAAAAGAAGGACTGGAAGAAAGAGCTGAATGTTTATCTTGCAGCGTACAGAAGCTTACCTCACCCAACGACTGGTGTAAGCCCCGCCGAGCTGCTCTTCGGACGGAAAGTACGCACCAAGCTTCCTGAGCTGAGCGATGTACATGTCGAACAAGAAGTGCGTGATAGGGACAACGAACAGAAGAGTAAGAGCAAAGCGTACGCTGACATGCAAAGGAATGCGAGGTACTCAGAGGTACTTCCTGGAGATCAAGTGCTAGTGCAACAAGAGAGGAAAAATAAGCTCACAACCCGTTTTGAACCAAGTCCGTACACTGTGGTAAACAAGCACGGGAACAGCTTGATCGTGCAATCTCCAGGAGGAGCCCAATACTCCCGCAATACATCTCATGTAAAGAAACTGCTGGAGAATGGTGATACACATGATGATACACCAAGTGCACCGGAAGTGGTGGTGACCGGGGAGCCCCACAAGCAGGATAAGCTGACCCCGCAGCAGAGTGTGG
>NC_133208.1:22236973-22244473 GCF_958299795.1 Porites lutea
ACAGTGAATCTACTGAGTTAAAACTACATTCAAAAAGTTCGAAACACAATTACAGCATGTTAGGCAGATGGTTAGACAGATGGAAGAGAGGGTAACACCAATCAGTTTCATTATTAGAAACATGGGGAAACAAGTCGTATACATTTGCATTAAAAAAACGTCCATTGATCTAAAAATGGCCGCAAAAGCCTGAAATCGGCGTAATCAAAAAAAGAACGAGAAAGCGTTCATACGTTGGAACCACGGGAAAAGTCGCGCTAACCTCCGCCTACGTTTTCCGCTTCCGGTTTTCTAAAAAAACCTCTTTGCAAATTATTAATGAACATATTAAGTATATACGTTAACTCAGGGCACGCTCACGACCCTTTTTGGAAGTTCCTTTTTTCAAACATGTTTTTTGCCTTGCCAGTGTACTTCAATTACCCAGGTACACCACAGTGTATTCGTTTTAAACAAGCTTCATTAACTAAAAAAGTCATGTTGTTTGACAAGAAGCCTCTGTGTGCTTACTTTTTAGACAAAAAAAAAAACAAACAAACAAACAAACCAACACCGACCGTTTCTTTGGGTTTAACATCAAATCAAAGGTAGATATTGGGGACGTTTAAGGTTTTTTTCCGTAAAACCCAAACTGAAACGCACGTCCGACAAACATATCTTAACGAAATTGATCTTTATTTTGCCAACTGAGCAAACAGGGTACTTTGCTGTTATAATTAATAAAAATTCGCATTGAATCGTTATGCATTTCAGAAAGGAAATTTTCTCCCTCGAATACTTCCTCTTACTATAGCTCGTTCTGCTATAGAGCTAAGAGAAAGTCTCACCTATAAGCTATCTTAAGAAGTTCTCGCCTTTTGAGATTCTTTTCTTTCGAATTGTGTTTATTAAGTGTAGTTCAATGTTTCCCTCTCCGTTTGTATGTAAAAAAGGCATGAAAAATCGGATTACCCGTAGTAGTTAAGCAGGGTTAACGCAAAGAGAAAATATAAGTAAATGACCTTTAGTTATTGATCCAGAGCTTGTTGCATCACTAAAATAAGAACGCTTCCTCACCTTTTTCGCCAGATATCGACGAGTGCTCTACCAACTCTCACAGCTGTGACGTTAATGCGGTGTGTAGTAATACTGTTGGATCTTACGCATGCGCATGTACAGCAGGATTCACAGGGGATGGATTCACATGCACTGGTGAGCCGTTTGAGTTTAATTTCGTTTGTATGATATGTTCGTTTTTAGATTGAACAGCAACGGTGGCAATACGAGAGTCTTTTGTGCTCTCCTCGCTTTTTACAGTTAAAGTTTTGGTTTAGCAGGAGTTTAAATTAATTTTAGTATTGACTGTATGTAGTAAGCAAATAGAAAAGCGGAGCCAAGCAGCCAGTTAATATCATCGGATACGTGGAACGATGGTGATTGTTCAAACCTGCGATCAATTTTTTTAGGCTTAATAATAAACACAAAAAAAAACTACTGAATTCTGATTGGCTGCAGAGAAAGGAGTGCAGTTCTTCTGTTACACGAGTGCAAATTTGTAACACGAGTGCAGATTACAAACGGTTTCTGATTGGTTGAAAACAAAAAAGAAGCCACCAAGAACCAATCAGATTAGAGCTGTTTTAACAACAAAATTTAAGGAAATGGCCATGGTTTTCAGCAAACAACGATTTGATTTCATGTACGCAAAACAACAATAGAAAAGTTAACAAAAATTCCAAAAACTCAAACACAGTAAAAAGAACGTCTTTCTGGCTAAATGTATGGAAAATGCGATGCTAAGAGATAATTACTGTCAACAAAATCGAGGAAAATGAGCCAGAGAAACTAAACAAGCTACTTATAACAGACTACACTAAAGTAGAAAATAAAGAACAAAAACGGAGGCAACCACACGCAAGCCATGACAGCTCCACTTTTCAGGCATTTAAATGAACACGGATACAAGTTTTCCATGATAACAACAAGGACTTCGAAAGAAAACAAATTTCCTCCTTCCTTTAAATCTCAAAAATTTCTCAATGAATCCAGCTATGATGGGGTCTCAGGAAAAGACTATCGGCCTATGATGAACAGTCGTTATATAAACAACTGAGCAAGTGTATTTCATCTTTGGCTGCTCGAAGTGTTCTCCTGATTTCAAAACGGCAGTATACTTCTTGTAAACGCCGAGCTCTCATAATCGAGGATGAATTTAAAAACACTTACTTTTGCTGATTATTCCTTGAACGGAATGAATCATAGAATGAAAAGAATATGATGTGAACTGCTTAAATTGCAATAGCCACTGCCACGATCATGTCGTTGTTAATTTGCAATTGATTAAATTGCAATTGCCATGCACTGCGACGATCATATCTTCATTTATATTTGTATTGCTGCAGTTCACATCATCTTTATTCTACGACAGATCAAGTATCTGTAATTATTATTTATGTAATGAGATTTACCATAAGGTAATATGACCAGTAAATATTATCTGTTAAAAATTACTGGCAATTTGACTGGTGGGACAATTTTTCTCACAAGTAAGAATTATCGTATAACCAATCACAGGTCGGAGACGAAAATCTTCACTATTAAAAACATCGTATCGGTTTTCGCGCCTTTCACTGTCCGCTTTTACTAAAATAGTTACGTCGTCTTCGATCGGGCACTTCAAGGTTCGCAGATAAAGTCTCACTCGAAGAATTTCCCCAAGGACAAGAAAAGGAAAAGACCAGAAAGAAAACTGAGCAGAATATTGCTTTATTTAAGGAATTTTTAATGATGAAAGGCGAGTCGAGTGTTTTTGGAAGAAATTCCCCAGGCGAATTTATCATGCATCAGCGAATGAGAAGACAACGAAGATTATAAGCCCTCCCCCCCCCCCCCCCCCCCTCCTGAGTTCATGGTATAATGTGATTGCCAGATTTAAAAGGTATTCGCAGAGAAAAATCACGACTACAGCATTATAAAAGACGTCACGAATGGCCTTTTGGTCAAAACAAAACGGACATGAGCTAGGCAAAGTCAAAAAGCGGTGTCACTTTTCTCGGGCGCTGTAATTCAAGGAGGCCAATTCAGAATTTCAATCAGAGCAGTTTGAATTAATCCATAAGTTAGCAGTCCAAGAATCTTCTCCAAAGAGGTACAAACCATTTAAAGTATTAGATTCTGACTCTGATTAGGTGAATTACAAATCCATAAACATACGGCTTAAGCTCTTTTCTTGAAACTTTGTACATGTTTGTACTTGGTACGTCTTTACGGTTCTGAACGTGTTTGAACATTCTCACTGAACGTTTAAACTTGTAGTATTATGTGAGATATAAATATAGCTAATGCGCATGTAAAGCAGGTTACACAGGAGATGGGAGGACTTGCAATGGTACGTTTGCTTGTTTTAAAAAGGAGTCATTGTACAGCCATTAGTGAGCCCCGGGTCGAGCTGCATAAAACATACACTTTAGTAGCACTGTTTCAAAGATCTTAATGTCGATTGACTGATATTCTTGTATCTTAACATTGAAATTTAGATTTATTGAGAGAGCAATGTAAGGAACTCATTTTACTGTTAGAAATGAGTTCTATGTAAAAAGTCAAGTTCAAAAGCCTGTAATACTGTGTCGTTTTGTGAAACATGGCTGAAGTTTATCTGCTTTTAAACCCACTATCCTCCACCTGTTTATATGTTGCATCAGTCGCTAGACTTAGTTTCCAATAAGCATCTAATAGTTTGTTGTTGTTGTTGTTTTTTTTTCACTGTAAAATGCTCTTAAAAATAGGCGCAATCCATCTACATAGCTCTAAATGTAAAATGATCAACTGTACATGTAGCCTTGAAAGAGTAAAGCATGTTTGATACATCAGCGCCCTGAATCTCCATTCGCAGATGTTGATGAATGCACCAGCGGTTTACACAGCTGCCACAGTTTCGCTTCATGTACGAACACCATTGGGTCCTACAGCTGTTCATGTCAACAGTATTTCAATGGAGACGGTAAAAACTGCCAGCACTCTGCGAGTGGTGAGTACGGTTGTCGTTAGTCTGGATTAGTTTAAAAAGGTTAAAAGAAATTCAGAGGAAGGGGAGCCGACTTGAAGCGTTTTTGAAATTAGGCACATGGCCTGCAAGCCAAAAATTGTTCCTAGCAGACTCCATTAAAAACAAGGAAACTGGGTGTGGTCGCAAATTAACCCTTCAGTGGGAGGGGGGAGGGGGGGGGGGGGGACAAATAGCTCATTGCAGCTATTATAGACATGAAATCCCCTCAGACACCCTTAATTGTCTATTTCCCAGCAACATTCCTTCCAAGGATATACAATTTTTTTCCAAATCTCCCAGCCAGCAAAAATTGGCCTGAAGAACAAATATTTTAAGGAACAGGTTCATTGGGTGCCCCTGATCATGTAAATATCTGAGATGGGACAAAGTTAATAGGATTCCCAGTGTCGTCCAATATCGTATTGTATACTCGTTTCATTTGGCTAAACGAATCAATCCCCCTGATCCGGGCTGAGACAGAAAGGAACGATATTGTCCGCTATTCGGGAATGGGCTTTTAGGAGTCAAATTAATCAGGCGTGAGCAAAATTCCAGGTGAACTTTCACCCAGGCCAAGACTTCGTTTATTTCTGGTGTGAAAACAGGGTCTATGCTGGTCTGCCGACCGTGTGACTTTACATCCGGGAACTTGAATAAGACGAGTGTAAGAGAAACGCCCAGAGGTGTTTATCTGCCAATAGGCTGCGTTTTTCCGAGTTATTTGATATTTCGCTGTGTTGAACGTGACTAGATTATGCGTGGTTGTGGATGTACTGTGGCAATTTGTAATAATCATCGCACTTTGTAATACCTGTCGCAAGCGTTTGTAATAAACCGTGTTGCAATTTGTAATAAAAGTCCATCGCACTTTGTAATAAACTAAGCTGTCGCAATTTGTAATTATTCAATCGCACTTTGTGGTAATTTTTTGAGAGTGACTCAACTTACTTCGTCAACATTAATATAACGCCAAGATATGCACAGAGCTTCATAAACAAAGATGATGACGTCTGCTATCACGTAACATCTCCGCAACATTTTCTTTGGTCTTTTCTGCCTTGATTAATCATGTGACCAACTAGAAACGCTTTATGAGTTTCTAGTTTCTCGCCCAATGATCTTAAATCGTTTACTAAATTTAGACGTAAGATAATCCGGTGCTGAGCCCGTCATACATTTAAATGACAGAGTGGCACTTCTAAGATAGATTAATTATTCTACTGGGAGCCAATTTAATTCTTTTAATTCTTCTGTCTGCTTTCAAAAGCCAGGAGTTTAGTTTTATCTGGGTTAAGTTCTTAGTTCTTAGTTCTGGTAGCACAACTTGCTGACGTTGAATAGGTCCTCTTCTAAATGAGCTATTGTGGGCGTCTTCTCTTTCAAATCAAACGAAATAAGTAGTTTGGTGTCGTCCACACAGCTCTTTGCCATGCATTTTATTGGTACAGAGATGAGGTCGTTCGTATGTATACTTAAAAGAAGAGGTGCCAATATACTCCCTTGGGGTATACCGCTGACACTAGGAAGAGCCTCAGAATCGGAAAACCTGTTGCCTGCCACTTAAATAGCTACGAAACCATTCTGTACATGAAGAAGAAGCTCCTGCATCTTGAAGTTTAGAGATCATCGGTTTGTGGTCGACGCTATCGAAGGCCTTACTCATGTCAAGTAGGACCATGGCTGTTAACTTTTTTGTTTCGATGACGGGCGTTTCTGTTGAATGGAATTTCTTGTTTCCGCTTTGATTGTTCTACAGCCTCCCCTCTGACGTAAGGAATGATGCTAATTGATTATAGACGACCCTCTGGCAGTCTTTCGAAACAACCGACAGAAGCGAGATCGGCCCATTGTTACTCGCTTGTTCTTGTATATAGTCTGTAACTTTTGGTATTGGAGTCACTTTGGCTAGTTTCCATTGTTTAGGAAACATGTTTGAGGCTATTGAAGTGTTTATGACAGAAGTGAGAACAGGAAGGATAGAGCCCAAGGAATCCTTATTTTACACGGATCGGAATCTTATCGATTCCGGGAGCTTTATTAGAGGCCATTGATGTAACGATAACTTTTAGGTGTTGACAATCAGTCGCATTCAATGAGAATGACATCTGTAGACCCTTGCATCGGCATTCGAAAGAACTCTCTGGCCCACTAGGAACTAGCCTGTTCCAGGCAAAGTGGACAGTGGATACCGGAAAGTGGCGCGAAATGGAGAGCGGAGAAAAAAACGTGGAAGAGAGTAAGAGGGGGAGGGTAGGAGCAAAAGAGGTTCTTTCGCCCTCTCTCCCTAACCCCGCCCCTTTGCCATTTTTTCTAGCTCACTTTTCTTTGCATTTTCCCACCTATCTGAGGGCCTGCTACATGTTAACTACGTTTATTCGTTCAATTCCAACTTTTTATGGTATATATGCAACTTGAGCGTCGACCCCTTTTGGCTCTTTGTTATTGATCAGGTGCAGGAACGAATTTGGTAGTACTAAAGACTAAGAAACTGTAATTTTTGTTTTCTTTTTTTCTTTTAGTTTTTCTTTGTCTGTTTCTATGGTTTTTATTAGGACGTATTTTTCGCTTCTCTCCTCAGTCTCACTCACTCTTCCCCCCTCGCTTGCTCCAGATAAGAGGGAACGACCATTTCTTTTGCTCCAGACCATTCGTTCGCTCGACTATTCGCGCGTTCTTGGCTTATGCAAAAAGTACGGGCTATTTTGTGGTCTGAAAGACTTTGCACTGGTTGACGTTCTAGTGTCATGGAAACTCTAGCTGTAAAACTGAACTCCAAATGACAGGTTAAAACACTGAAAGTTTCTTTCAACAACGTTTGGAAAGAGAATATCGTCTTTTCCGCCAAAAAAAAAAAAATAATAATAATAATAATAAAAAATAGGCAAACAAAATAGAGTATAATACTAATAAAACCTAACAAGAATCTTGTAACGAACGAATGGGAACACCTACAAGGAAAGACAGACTAGAGGACTTTCCTCATCCTCTTTAGCCTTCAAGTCCATAAAACTTACTTTGACGCCCATGGTAGCCCCTTGGAAGGCACTTATTGAACGTTTGGGTAGTGGTTAAGCCGATGAGCCGGCCTTCAAACCCTGGCTCTATTTAAGACAAAAACTCATTACCCTGTCAAATGCTTTGCTCATGTAAGGAAGAAAAGTGTCAGTTAGTTTCCTTTTATCAATGGCTCTCAGGATTTTATCGGTTGTCTGAATAACCATATGCAACTAATTATGAAAAAAAAAAAAAAAAAAAAAGCTTTTACTGCATATCTTATGAGGAAGCTCTGAGTAATGATGCCCTGCATAATTAAAAGGGGAAAATGGGCGGTTTGCGAGGTAGAGCCAACAATCCATCCACCCCTAAAAGTTTCACTCTTTCGCACTGTACCTTAATCACATATCATCCGCCACATTGATTTATTATCAAAAGGTAGAAAAGAGGGCGTCAGTGAAAATGCCAACACAGGGTCGGAG
>NC_133208.1:22249473-22264473 GCF_958299795.1 Porites lutea
GGTTGAATGGTGGACACCCTACAGTAGCAGACGGTCAGGTCAGCAGGCGGGTGTGTTTTCGTTATACTGGTAACTGCTGTAATTGGTCAACAAACATCAAAGTAAGAAATTGTGGTTCACATTATGTGTACTATTTTAATGGTACACCTGGGTGCGATCTCCGTTATTGTGGCACTAACTAAAAACAAGGTGCAAGTAAAGTAATAGATATTCTATCATTTCACTTACGTAGGCTACATTGTATTAAAGAAAGAAAAGAAAAGAGAAAAATAGAAAAAAAACTGCACTTAAGGTGACTCGACCCAGTTTTTTTGAAGGGGTACCATCCTACTTTGAAGCTCTCTGGTATCCCCACCTTTACTTTTATCGTAAGTCTAACACATAGAATGGATAACATATAGATCAATCTACAATATAACATAAAATTTTTGGCGATCGGAGTAAATGTCACGTGGTTATAATGCCACGCCCCTTTGAGTCTGAGTCGAAAATCTGCTGTTGCTGGCATTTTTTCGTGAAAATCTCTCGGCTACACATAGTGCGCATTAGTACCTTGCGCTGAACAGAGTTTCACCAAAATCGCAAAGACCCAATTCGAGAAATTCAGCGGTTTCCAAATTAAGCTCATAATTTATGCAAAAAATGGTAAGCAAACTTTACACGATTATATCTAATAAACTATGAGACTTATCCCTTTATTTTGGGCATCGTTATAACAGATGGGTCCTTGCAAGTCAGCAAAAAGCTTTAAGGCCTTGTAAATGCGCGCGATTTCGAGCAAAGCAAACATATAGAAATTATAGTTTTAGCTATTTGTTGACGTTTTGTCAGCGTTTAAGAGTCCTTCTCACGAAAAAAGCATTTTCTTAAAAATTCGTAGTTTTTTTCCCTTCAAATTTTTTCAGGGCCACAATTGATTAACTGACTACCCGGATTCTGAATTTCATGGTCATTGAAAAACTGTGACATTATCTTCTATAAGCCCAAACCTGAGTAAACATTGAAGATTTTTAGCGTTTTGGTTGAGTTTGTGCTTTGGGAGTTGTCTATTGTTTCTAGTCTGTCATTTTACAGCATTCTTGTTCAGCACGCGTGCAATGACCGCGCTTGGCTGACTTCCGAATGCTCACCGAGATATGATAATTTTGGTACAGTGAGATAGGCCATCGCGTGATACATAGAGTTTTAACTCACAATTTTTAATGAATTCTCGTGCTTCTTGTGCCTTTGCAAAAAAATCAAGAAGTGCTACACACTAAATCTACTTACTATTAAATAAATATCATTTTTTCATAGGTTTAATGCAAGCCAATAATTAAACCAACTTGTGACGGGAATCCCTTCTATTTTCTCATACTTAATTATCATATCTCGGTAAGTATTCGGAAGTCAGCCAAGCGTGGTCATTGCACGCGTGATGAACAAGAATCCTGTATAATGACAGACTAGAAACAATAGACAACTCCCAAAGCACAAACTCATCCAAAACGCTAAAAATCTTCAATGTTTACTCAAGTTTGGGCTTGTAGAAGATAATGTCACAGTTTTTCAATGACCATGAAATTCAGAGTCCTGGTAGTTAGTTAATCAATTGTCGCCCAGAAAAAATTTGAAGGAAAAAAAACTACGAATTGTTAAGAAAATGCTTTTTTGATGAGAAGGACTCATAAACGCTGACAAACGTCAACAAATAGCGAAAACTATTATTTCTATATGTTTGCTTTGCTCGAAATCGCGCTCATTTACAAGGCCCTGAAGCGTTTTGCTGACTTGCAAGGACCCATCTGTTATACCGATGCCCAAAATAAAGGGATGAATCCCATAGTTTATTAGATATAATCGTGTAAAGGTTGCTTATCATTTTCGCATAAATTATGACCAAAATTTGGAAACCGCTGAATTTCTCGAATTGGGTCTGTGCGATTTTGGTGAAACTCTGTTCAGCACAAGGCACTAATGCGCACTATGTGTAACCGAGAGATTTTCACGAAAAAATGCTGGCAACAGCAGATTTTCGACTTAGACCTTAAAGGGGCGTGGCATTATAACCACGTGACATTTACTCCGATCGCCAAAAATTTTATGTTATATTGTAGATTGATATATATGTTATCCATTCTATGCGTTAGACTTACGATAAAAGTAAAGGTGGGGATACCAGAGAGCTTCAAAGTAGGATGGTACCCCTCCAAAAAAACTGGGTCGAGTCACCTTAAGTTCAATATCTGAATTTCTATAAACTTAAGCAAAGAGAGAAACAATAAGAGGTAGGACAACGTATTACTCATGTTAGCAAGCAAGAACAATTTTCTTGAAACTAAAATGAGGATAAATTTTCTTTCAAGCCCGTTAAAGATCAAGTAAGAAATAAATAATAGTAATAGAACTTACCAAGAAGTTAAACTAAGTAAAATAATACATTAAATTAGCAATGCAAATTTCTGTGTCACTTGTCAAGGTGATCAGAGATATACACGGAATCCAAGAACGCCATGCAGTTGCTAAATATACTACGATGGACCGATGTTTTAACTTAGAAGATGTGCCGGGAAGGGAAGGGTATGAATCTGCTTACTTGTTTTAATATTGATCTTTATAGGAATGCACTCTGTAAAATCGGAAACAGAATGCATAACGACCATAGGTACAGTCAACTCTCGTCTTGCGCACACGCTGGCAATGCGAACAGAAGCTAAAGTTACCTTTCTACTGCAGACTGTTGCTTGCTTACAAGGACACTAACTCGCGGTCCAGATGGGAAATGTTCTTTTAATGTTGAGGAAATTTTTGGATTAGGATTGAGTCTTTTTAGAATAAACGCACAATTTAATGAAATACCTGTTACCTGTGTTTGTTTTTATTGAGTATGACAATAGGCCATTTACACGTTGGCGTCATTTTACTCACTACCAGAATCCTCTGAGACGCGGATTACATAAAACGTTCTACCGATCTAGCTAAATCCAGGCCAGACGGTGGAGTTTTACTGTGTAAATTAGGGAGTGTGCAAGTCGTGTACCACTCGTGTGAGGGACTGGAAATGTCAATTGTATCCTTTCGCGTGCTGAAAGTGAGAAACCCAAAAAATCGACTCTAGAAAATTGAGATTAACTAGGAATCAAAGAAAAATCTTTTGACTCTGGCGAGAATGACAGCCTGCTTTCTCCTTGTCTCCATCACAGATTTTCCGTCGTTAGCAATTTTGGAAAGCTTCATCTTAACCCACATCTTTCTTGGCCACCTTCCAATACTCCTGCCATACAAAAACACCGAACTAGCTCACGCAGCTGTTATACAGCTGGGTTCAGTCTAGCTACTCGTTGTGGTATACTAAATACCCCTCAGACCTTTCCCAGCGCTACCTTGTTTTAAAATATCTCCTCGAGAGCCGTCTTCATCGCTAATAACGCTGCCCAAATAAATAAAATAAAGTCATCAATGAATTCCAGTTTCGCCGAGCATCCGTGGTGAGAGCATCGCCTTGTCGCCTCATATAATGGAATTCAAGACAGTCCCGGATTCTGGATTCCACTCCGTGGATTCCGGATTCCAAAGCCCAGGATCCCGAATTCGTCGATCAAAATTTCCAAGTTTCCACAAGCAAAAAAGATTTTAGGGATTCCGGATTTGGATTCCCTTACATGGCGCTAGCCTTGAGCTTCAGGCAAATCCGTTTACTGTCTTTTTCCTCTCAAAAATCGAGGACGATTTCTCGAGAGTACAGCCAAATCATCAGCACTTCAAGATGGGTAACGAAGGTCGAATTTTTTACCTCTATGTTGACCTGTATCTCCTAGGATGGCAACGACCAATGCTAGAGACAGAGGATTCAACCATTCCGAGAAGAACTTTGCTTTACTCCAGAGTTAACAGCAAATGCCTCTGAGAGCGTATTGTTAGGAATAATTTTGGATCAAAAAAGGTCGTAGAAAAGGCCTATGTTACACAAAGTAAATATGTGATCGTCGCAGTCTCCTCCTCCGTGAAATCCTGAGACTCCTGTTACTTCTCTTAACCTGCTGCAAATCGCTTCATCGATTCGTGCCAGTAAGTCCCTGCAGACACTTACAGATTATCTTTCACTGGACTAAAAATGCAATCCCTCTCACAGTTGTGTAAACTTCTAGCCATATTTCTCTAAGGCAACAACAACAATACGAAATGTAAATCCACAAGATGCCATGGTGAATTCATTATATTTAACAATTATTCTTTGAAATCGAGGTGAATAGTAGCAAAATATTTACCGAGCCACGAAGTGGCGAGGTGGATATATTCCTAAAGCCACTATTCACCGAGATTGAAAAGAATAATTGTTTTAGTATATACACACGTAGTGATCTCAACAAAATCAGAGAGGAAACCATTAAAAAGTACGATTTGATTGACAGATTAGGTCAGCTAGACGCGCTACAGTTTAAAAATAGATCTTTGTAGAATTTTCAAACATGGCAATACACAAGCTTATCACTGCGCAAACAACAGCGTATATGGCTTCAATGGAACCGCTAAAAGTTTGAATTGTTTCCTTACCTGAGAAGAAAAGAAGAGCTTTGTTGTTTTCTGTTGACTCGCCAAGTTTATAGCCGAAAAGGTTTGTTGTGTTGTTCTTCGCATGAAGTGCTGACAAAAATGGCGATTCGGTTCCTCGAGGTAAGACGTCGTTTTCATGTAGTATTCTTTGTCGTGTTTACTTGAAACATAGAATTTCTGCAAACATTTGCTTTCAAATTTGTTTGTCATAAATAAAATTCGTTGTTGGGCTAAATTTTTCTTGTCAGGAAACGCTGAGTTCAAAAAGAACGGCCTCTTCTAGGCGAATAAACGGGAGTTATAAACAATCCTTCGATCACAAAACTCAACAACAGTAAATGGAAATCCTCGAGGTAAGACGTCGTTTTCATGAAGCATTCTTTCTCGTGTTTACTTGAAACGTAGAATTTCTGTAAACATTTCCTTTCAAATTTGTTTGTCATAAATAAACTTCGTTGTTGGGCCAAATTTTTCTTGTTAGGAAAAGCTGAGTTCACAAAACGGCCTCTAGGCGAATAAACGCGAGTTGTAAACAATCCATCGACCACAAAACTCAACAACAGTAAATGGAAAAAGGCCATTTTGAATCCTTCGAAGTCTTTTCTTGCCTGAAAAAAAGTCAACCCTAGGATTTTGTCGACTTTTAAAAGATCTTTCTCTAAGAAAATGGGAAAAAAAACGAGTTCACACATTATCCACTCTCTAGGAGGTGAATATTGTTGAATAGTCCGAGATAGCGAACCAATCAGATTGCTTAAATCACCAAGATCACTGAGTGTGTATATACTAATTGCTATTATTCTGGGAAGCGCATAAAAAAGGAAACAACAGTCGATGGGTCTTGTAACTTGCCAGCAACAGAACTATTATTTAGACAAGTCGGTAGAAGAAAAGATCCTTGATAAAGGCTATCAATGTACAGCTGAATGTAAAATTTAATAGTTGGAAAAGTTCTTTGTTAAAGGATGGAAAAAGGCAAAGAAAATACATATATGCTTGATAACCTTTTATGAAAAAAAAAATATCAGTAATAATAGTACAGTGGACTGGGAATGGGAATAACTCTGTAAGGCGTATCAGGTAAAAGAAAAAGCATGTGTCTTTCAAGAGTAAATCGGCGATGCCTGCATCTGGTATCAACGGCGAAAAAAGAACACGGGTTAAATACAGGAATGTAGCTAGATTTTCAAGGGAGGCCCGACACTCAAAAATAATTCCGGGTGAAAGTCCTTTTCCTTGAGGGAAAATGAGAGAGAGGGGTAGAAATAGACCAATCAAAAGGAGACTTAATTAAGTGTGTTCATGTCAGTTTAAACGTTTTACATTTTTAGGCCGCTATAATGTGATTTGAAAATGAAATCATTAAACATAATTATATCCCTTTTAGGTAAGTCGGTGCTTTACTTCTCCCTTTACCGTCAACTCAACTGAAATAATGACCTTAAGCGAAAACAATGGAAAGTACTGCTTTAGTTAAAGCTATGTCGAGAGAGCCACGCGTCCTACCTTTCCTCTGCGCAGTTTTGCTGCAGCTATGCTTCTAACTCAAAGAAGTCATGGTACACCTACCTTTTAGAAGATGTTGTGTTTATTTATTGCTCTCAGTACTAACACATTTCACAAAGTGCTGATAATTTTTGTCATTTTTCTACGCTGAATTGCAAGCTTCTTTGTAAGGAAGAAAGAAGGGTATCGGGTGGAGTGCACGTGGAAGAAGCTACTTTAAAAGGACATTACGCTCGTTGGTTTAACAGTATACATATTGAATACACCGATAATTAAGGTTCAGAGCTAACGCTGCCGAAATATATCAGTAGAATCCAGTTCCATATCATCTAGGGTGAAAGCATCGCCTTAGTCTTTACCTTGTTGATATGCAAACGCTGGGTAATCGGCTTATGACAAAACCATTTACTGTCTTTTCCTTCTGAAAGATATCGATAATTAGCAGAATGCATAAGAGAGTACATACAAATCATCAATGATTACAGAAACACTGTCCCTCATGGGAAAACAGGGTCCATTGTATACCTCTGAGTTGAACTGTGTTTCTCGGATTATGGTAACATTATTACTAGGACGGGAGTGGAAGGAGGATTCACCTCTGCCTTACCTCACTCCAAAGTTCACAGCAAATGCCAACCAACGTTTTGTGAAGAATGATATCAGGGAATTTAAGATACTGCAGAGGCGACGGCGGCGAAAACGTCACTTAAAAAGTGACTTTACATTCTTTGAAACTTCAGGGCGATTATTGCAATTAGCTAACTCTGCTAAATGTAGACGAACTCTCTTGAACACGAATACTTCAGAAAAATATCCAAAGGCAAAGAGAGTGAGAGAGAGAAATTGGTCTTCTTTTGTTTGCGTTCTCGATAAAACGTGAAATTAGGTTGTATGGCGCAAAAAAAGCTAAAGTATTCAGCTGCATGTTAGGTATGACGATTTTGTCATTCGTTTTAAAGTTCCATTGCAAGAGGGGCCTGACCGAACCCAATCACTCATCCATTGAATGAATGCCAGAATAAACAAAGGAAGGATCAAGGAATGGATGGATGAATGACTGAATGTTTATACTTGATCTCATTCTTGAAAAACATATCATGCACTAACTAGTAAATAATTATTTTAGCACGCGAACATGCATGAAGACAAGCAAGCACAAGTCATATCAGCATAAGGAAATAAACAAACAAATAAGAAATAAACAAAAGGAAAGGAAAAGGAAAAAAATATACAAGGTGCCTGTGCAGGAAATAATTCTCTCAGTCTTCGGATGTTGGCAGATATTTTTTTAGTTCTTTTCTGAATTAACTTTGAAGACTGAGATGCCGCATTGTTGTTTCGGCAAAAATCAGTTCAGTTACGTTCTAAGTGGCGGAATTGACACACGTTCTCGAACATGCGTGGTAATGATAAATGTCACTTATATTGAAAAATCGGTATGTCTCGAACGATGTGAAAAGGATTTAGGAAGGAAGGAGGGAAGGAAATGATAAATGATTAATTGATTGATTAAACGAATGACTGAACTTTACTTACAAAAGTTGAGCACAGATCATTCTATGTAAATATAAAGTAAAACTTAAAAGTTAGAAGAATGAATAACAAGTAACCATAACATTCTAAAGATAGTACGGATATGTTGTTAAGATAAGAGGGGCAAAAGCCATTTAATCATTACAGACGAAAGGCGCCGTCCGTTAGAACTTGGGCTATTAATCTTTCCGTGCGCGTTTTCGATCTTCTTCAAAAGGGAGACAGTGATTTTGTTGGAATAGGCTCCTGGTTGGAATCAAACCAGATAATTGCGGGTGACCGGAGGGAAATGTGGTCGCCCGCAATCGGCATAATCTTCAAGTTGTTTTGAGGCATGCGCAGCATGTATGACCATGTATGTAGACAACATTCTTTTGAACTTTCACTTAGAATGAATGGGGTGCACGAGAATGCAATCTGATCATGTGTGTTTGGGCCTTCTATCACTCGTAATCTGATCACGTGCGTTTTTACCTTCTCTCACGTGAAACTTATGAAAAGCGCAGCGTAGAGGCGAGGGCATTTGCTTCGATCTCGCGCGTACTCCCTAACCTTTTGGTTAATACGACTATAGTATCAAAATAATAATACAGAGGCTGGACAAGCGCATTATGCGAGGTCTTACATGTTTTTATATAGAGGTAATTCCTAATCCTTTCAAGGCAGTTACTTCATCCACCTTTGAGGTAACACAATTTGCATGGCTGGTCAAGTCCGTAAACAGATCAAATGTTGACCTAAGATCACTCAAACCGATTTAGATTTGTTTCTCTTTTTAGCTTTACAACACAAGTTCAACAACATAAGTTCCTGAAAGATGACATTGATAAAATGATATTATTGTTTAATTCAACTTTAGTCTGAATGTGGAGGAATGCAGTCATTGGAAAAAATTATTAGCCATTAAAATTTATTTCCTGAAAGGCTTTATACGTTTTTTTTCCTTAGACATTTTCCCTTGGGCTAACTTTGTAGGTCACCTGGATTATGACAGATTACTAGAGCCCTAATTTGGATCAAATAATCATACCGGATTAGCCTGAATATAATTGGCTCTGTAGTCTCACGTTCGTTCCTACACGCGCATCAAGCTAAAGATTCCGATCTGAGCCAATCACCTTTTTTTTTATTTTTTTTTATCAGATCTTAACAAATGTCCTCTAACAATGATTTAGCCCCGACAATAGGTTCGCTCACATGATGTAGGAAATGTTTCAAGCGTCGCGGAGGTTGAAAATGAAGACCATAAGAATCCGAAATCACAAACTTAAGATTCTCCTCCTAGGATTCTTTTTTCATGCGACAGAGGTTGAAAATAATTTATCATGCGATGCCATGTTTTCTTCCTTTTCATTGGCCGAAAGCCCACCACTTGACCTGTAAGTAAGTGCCTACAAATAATGGTCTGCTAATGCGCAATGTCGTACAACTGTGTTTGGCTGCAAATAGTATTCTGCTCACGCGTAAACGGAACCACGCTTTTCTCTTTCTTACGATCACTCTTGAGTGAAAAAAGGCAGATCAGTTCGCTTCCCGAAGATATTCATTAAAAAACAAACTTGGTGATCGAATGATAAGAAAGTTATTATCAAATCTGAAACAAAACGAAAGAACGATGATTTAGGGTGCAAATATAAAAGTTTTTCTTTTGATATTAGTACACGAGCTTGGTTACTTAATTTCATCTCTTTTTGGATTTGAACGAGTTGAACAAAGTAGGTCATTCAAACTACGTATTAAGAGTATCACAAGAGTAGGTTTAATGCAGTAAATTTGAAGTCTCTTTTCCCTTTCCGGACCACTGCTTCTCAGTTATTTCTGTTTGTTTTTCCTTCCATAGTTCGCTTGAAATATTAGACTACAGAACTTCGCTTGTGCGTCTAAACCTTTTTTTTTTTTTTTGCTTAATTTAGCGTTTTTTAACTCCTCCAATCGTACTTACAACTCCCAGTCATCAGTTTCCAGGGAGACCTCAAGACGCCATGGCAGTGTGGGTAGAGGACCTGACCAAAGACAGTTTTAAAGTCTGTCTCAGGGAAGTGAAGATTTTTGATGGAATTCACAAAGGCATCAAAATTGTGAGTAAAGTTTTATACCTAGCTGGGGTCTCTGCCCAAAACCTCCGCGATACATATTCGCCCTTCTGAACCATGTACCACGATGGTGTATGCAATGCACCATGCACCATGATGGGGTTTGCAACGCAAGAATATTACTGATTAAAATCTTTCAAGACAAGAGTTCAAAAACAAACTTTTTCAAAAATTCAATTCATATATTAAATGTATCAAGCAATATTCATTTCATAACACTTTGCGTTTTAATGTTTTTAGTTCAACCTGTTAAAAGCAGCTTTCAAAGTGTTGTTTTTTATGCAATTTGTTTAACGTCTATTAGCAATGTAAGTAGCTGTTTTTGTAAAGATTTCAATAAAAAAAATTCTTTGGCAGAATTTAAGGGCTAAAAAAATACGAACGAGCGGTTTGGCCTTGTCTGATGACACTTTTTATTCTTATAGAACTGGATGGCTTATACAAATCTCACAGTGGAAAACTTCACCTTATCTGACAGTCTTGTGTTTACGGAGAAGTACTTGCCATCTCAACAAGATGACAATGCTTTTTACCAGGTACAGTACAGTAGTAGTTTTAATCAAAATGGACTTAATTTGCATCAGAAAATTTCTTTAAGACTTGCATATTGCTTATACATGTTCCTTTCTTGCCCCATTTCTAAAAACTATAAACAATACTTGGCTAATTTTCCCAGTGACTTGTGATTATAGATAAAATGAATCCGAGTAGTATTGCTTGATAGTAATATACACCTTACAGTACCCTTTCGAAAAAGAATGAGATGAATATAGTCGTGTTCATTTTATGCCGAGCCGTCGTGAAGCTTCGAAATATATATCCGTCTTTGATGGGATAGTTAATTAGCCAAATTCCATGCAGCGGCACACTCCCATTTCCCTCTTATTAGAAATTACGCACCCTCCCCTCCTCTTCACCTCCGGGGCACTGATTAGTCAAATATTCTAAGCATTACACGTTTGCCTGTTTTTATCTCATTTATTATTTTATGAAGTTTATTGCATGTCTTCTTATTATCATTATCATTATCATTATCATTATTAGTAAAATCCAAAAAAGTGGTCTATTATCAATGCTGCGTTCTCATTGGTTGTCAAATTTATTTATATTATTCAGGCTTAAACAATGCCTAATCGTCAATGTCATCGCACAGGATAATGAACACAAGCACATTTTAATGCATGCACAGTAATTTGAATACATCTTATATCCGCCACAATACAACATCATTTTAAGCGTAACATAATTCCATCAGCAATTGGAATCATACGTGAATTGGAATCCAGATAAACCGAATATCTGGGGTTTGCCTTGAAAAGGTGTTCGTAAGTAACAGGAGTTCGTTATCTTAAACATATCACTGTAAGTACGGCGAGGAATGCACTCGGCCTCGTTATACCGCGGTATTCCTTTTATAAGGGGTTTGTTAAGATCTGTTTCACCACGAGGAATAAATAAAAAGCAACTGGAAATCGCTTAAAAGGAAACGAAAAGGAAGAACAAAAAAATTAGACTCGTGTTTTATCAATACATGTACTTCTTTCGGCCGCACTCTTTGAGAATACTCGTAAGACTAATAGCTGCTTGACTACTCTGATTCAAAAATGTTACAGAGAACCGCAATATAATAAACTTTGACGACAATTGGTTGCTCTGGTTACGTAATATGGTATCAAAAGTCACGATTGCTTAAGGAGAAGGGTCAAGATGGCATAAACACTAGTGTGATTGGGCTGAACGTGACTAATGGATAGAGTTGAAGATAGGACGACAGGGTTGCTGAACGGTTGCTGGAGAAATAAAGGATTTCCGTATATCGTACACAACACTTTTTCAAGGGGTATGGTCATAGTAATATATAATGTTTGCAAGCTGATATTAAATTAAAACAGCATTTAAATCAGATTTAAATAAAACTCGCCCCTTTCTTTTACTGTTCTTAAGTCGTGGATTTTTTAAAGTAACAAGTAATATTCTCTGAACGGGATTACGTTCTGCTAAAAAGGGTTAGCATTTCGACTGTCTTAATATGAAGCAATATTAATTTTGAATTAAAATTGTTTTACCATAACAATTATTTTTACGATATATTTATTGACTTCCTTAGTTCGACCTAATTATGCTGTGTCATTAGCTCGTATTTCATTCTTTCTTAAGAATGTAGATTGAATGCCTGAGCTTTAATAAACCGGCCCCACCCCTCACAATCCTCTCTCCTCCTCCATTAACTTTTTTGTGACGTGCTCACGTTTACAGGGATAAAAGTTTTAAGGTAGGCCAAAATACGTGCTATGCCATAACATGACATAGCAGAAACTAAGAGAGGATTAGACAGGCCCCCAATTCTCTCTTATAAAACTCGAGGGCTCAGAGTCCCGAATTAAGCAATTGAAGGAATGCAAGCTGCCTGGGTTGCTTTAGCCGGATTTTCTGTGCCAGCGTTCAATAGCTGATTAGTCAGATGATCTTACGAGTCATAGTTGGTTAAAATGTACAATACAAAAGAAAACGTGGAGACAAAAAGTCAAGACTAAAGCAAAAATTGGGAAACGTGTGACGCCTTTGTAAACAGGCAATTCGTGCAGTGCGGGTGGCTTTGATGTCATTAGGGATGACCTTCTCCTAAACTCCTGAAAGCGCTGGGTAGATGAAGTGGGGAGGGAATAGGAGCTGGTAGTTAGGCACGTTAAAGTGACCTTTTTGGGGATGGAACAGCAACTTGTGCGATCTAATCTCGCCGTTAGCACTCAGCTTTGGACAGTCCTTCACGAACTTTTTGTTAGGTATCACTTTAAAAAGGGAGGAATTCGAAGAACTCGAATGGTCTAGCATTTTCAACCAAATTGACTCGGAAACTATTCAGTTTTGGAGAAGTAGCTTTCTTTAGTAGCTTTCTACTTCTTTGTCGGTCTAAATCAGACATCACAAATATCAAACCCTACTTAAATCGATACTTAAAGGTTTAAAAGCTTTGGGAAGCTTAATTCGACAAAAGGATTGAACGCTATAATCTTCTCTGTTAGCTTCCAACACTTACACACAGAGAAACAAGGGAAAAAAAAAAGACAAATGCATCATAGTGGTAATGCACTTCTTAAACAATCACTTTGTATGGCTATGGAATGGCAGTGATTGAACTTATTTTTACTTCTTCTTGATCGAGCAAAATTTCCTGCACACATTTTGAGAAAAGGGGATAAACCGTCAATGACCTTTGCAATATCAGACACAGAAGAAGCTGCGCAACTCTTGACACGTCACTAGCAAAGAAAAATAGTACATCACGGGAACGTTGCATTAAAGCGAAAAGTTACAGTGAAACATTGAATATGCAGTTGGAGAAGTTGTCTATAGAGGAAAAGGGGAAGGTAAAGGAATAAGGTAAGTATATGCAAAAATTCCCATTATTTTTTTGGGACAGGTACTTAGTATGATGTAAAAGTGAAGGGAAGATGTTTATTCAAAGCGTCAGGATTAAACCACTAAGGGGCAAAACAGTGAGAGGGGGAGAAATACTTGAAGGAAAAAGGGGCCTCAGGGAGTTCACGTAAGTTCTACCTTCTTTCTTTCTTTGGTCATCTTTCTGTGAAATCAGAATGATTTACTGCAATACTTAGGCGAATTGTCCGACGAGTGTTTCCCCCCTTTACTCGACCTTAACTTCAGGACTTTGATAAATTTTGTCCATTTTTGGTAATTTGGTGCTTTACTGCTCCATCATCTGTCCACGCAACAGAAATGATGCCTTCACGTAAAGACAATCTGTATATTATTCGCGTGAGAGGAAGCATTTCCTCAGTTAAGCCAAGATGGTGGGAGAGCAACACCTTCCGTTTGTCCTCTACGCGGTATGCACTGCTGTGCTTCTTGCTCAGGGAAGTCAAGGTACCATGAAGTATTTGCTTATTGAAATGTTTTAAGAATATGCTTTTGAATGCTGATATTTGTTGGTCATTTTCCACGGTAAAATTCATGAAAGATTCATTTCAATAAAGGACGCAGGAATCGGGGGTGGGGCGTGCAAGGAAAGCGCAAGTTACGGAACTTTGTTGAAGGCCATTGCGTAGAAGGCGTTTTGAAATTATTAAAATATATATTGCAGCCATTGTAAATAGCCCAGAGGCAACGGGAGCTTACTTTTACTAAGACACTTTTCCTTTCTTACAGCAATCAGTTTCAAAGCTGGAAAAACCAACATCACTGTCAAAGGTCCAGGGTTGTTCGCTTGTGAGACAATCACATTTGCTGAACGGTTCTCTGGTGGAAAGCAAGTAAAAGTCTTTGCTTCCTTCGGTCACTCAGTTAACAATCAGGCCCGTGGTAATGGTGCTGCTATTTGGGTGGAATCGGCAGATAGAACTCAATTCCGCGCTTGTATCTACGAGTACGGCAACGGCTCAAATTCAACAGCTGAGATAAACTGGATTGCCCTACAATCTGCTCCCAAAGGAGCACAATTAGGAACCACTCCCCTGGACTCTTGGACTACCGGAACAGAATGTAAAAAGGTCGCCTTTCCTCAGGTACGTTCCATTTTACTATGATTACCTACAAGGTGCCCATGGACGATTAATCTAAAAAAAGGCAGAAACTGGTGAGTTATGTAAGGTATGATTAAGGGATGTAATTCACGACCGCAAATGCAATTCCTCTTAAGGACGTTAACCAGCTGTTCAATCAATAAATTTAGGCAGAAAATTGACGTCAGTTAAGTTGAAAGTTCAGTCACCTACAATTAGATACATGCTATTATGCACGGACTTCATGTTTTAACAGGAAATGACGATAAAAGTCTAAAAGGTGAATCGTTAGTTTGTTTTGATTTCAGAAATGTTAATACAATGAAACAGCGTACTTTGTACTGTGATCTTTTGTTGCGCGGCTCTCCCTCTTTGTTTTCCTGTATTTTGTTTGGCTGTTCTTTTTTTTTTTTTTTTTTTTTTTTTTTTCTGGAATGAGCAGTATTATAACTAAGACCGATGTGCACTCCATGACCCACACTAGCCCACTCATATTATCACCTACCCCCACTCCCTGACCTCAAGCCCTCTCACTCTTTCATCCGTATTTCATTAATATTACACTCTCATATATGCGAGTCGAAAAGCAATGAAACATTGGCATTAGAAGTCAGGCTTACGCTCGCCACCGTAAATCTATTTAGGGAATCTTTCATGAAATATAATCATTAAAGACAGTACACAAACTGAAACCAAATTATTTAGGAAAGATATTAGAAGATATAACTTGTATTTTTGGCCAAATTTGTTTTGCAATTTAAATAACTTTACACAATATTTTACAATAGCTCGTACTGTTTGTAAAATATTTTTGT
>NC_133208.1:22269473-22276973 GCF_958299795.1 Porites lutea
ACTTTGAAAGTGATAAAAGCCCAATTTTGCGCAATCTAGACCAGCTACTGAAAATCCAACACTGGGAACTTAAAGTTGGTGTTTAGGAAATAACCTCCGTAAAAAGTAAACAATTCTGTAACTTTGAATTCGACAGAAACGAAAATGTATTTCAAACCTTAAATTTTAAGTAGCCGTGATAGATTATTTAATAAAAACGTTATAAATGACTGAAATTATTCTTAAGGTAGCGTCAGAATGCTGCTTAAAATAATATTTTGATGGTAGGAAATTTTGGTGTATTTTCGTTCTTGCAATCTCGAAAACTAACCCGTTTTCTCACCACCAGTCTAAGTGCAACTTGTTCCAAATTTGGACTTTTAGCGCTTTTTTGTATATCTCTGAAACGACTCGAACGAATTTTTTTTTAAATCTCTATACATAATCTTCATAAATGAATTAAACTTAGAGGCGTTAGCGCCCGCGTTAATTCAGTTGCTAAGTCAAGGGAAAAACTATTAACGGTTATTTCTAGGAGGGGGTCTAATTAAGTCACAGTATTCAAAATAAGTGAACCAACATGCAGCTTACATTTCTTAATTTCATTGTCATTAATACAAGCGGTTTTGACAACATTAATTCATTAAGCAATTCCAATGACATATACCTTCACCCTAGTAAGCTAAAGTCCCGTGCAAACAGACGCATCATTGTTGGGAGTTGTTGTGTTCGTTTGCACGTAGCTGAAAGTTTGATCGGTTTCAAACTTTGTGCAACAACTCCCAACAACATGCAACAACAAGCAACAGGGTGTGTAAACGGACACAACGTGTAACATCTGTTGTGAAGTATTTAAGAATGTTCCCATCTTTAAAGTTTATTTTTTGTTTCATTAAGTGGGTCAAAGTTAGTGTAGATTTTTTCTTAGTGGGTGTTTTCCTATTTTGATCTTTTAGTACAGCTCGCGGATTTACTTAAAGTCATTTTAGGAATATTGTTCGCTGCTATTGATGGTTTTAACAGTGACGCCATCAGATTGCAAAGTCAAAAGAGCCAGGTTTTACGAAATTCTTATTTACACTAGGTTGAAGATAAATAGAAAATAAATTTTTGTAGAAGTTTCCACTACCGAAGCATGTTTCATTTCGAACTTTCACGAGTTTTCACAGTGCGTGACACCAAAAAGGAATGCTGTTTCATTGAAAAAGGTCATTCCTCTTGATTTTCAGCAGTTTAACCATTTCAAGTTTTAAAAGATGTGTTTTTGTGCACGTATGCTATCTCTCGAGTGAAAAGGAAGAGCATTTTATAGAAAAAGTGAACTCCAGATCTTTTTTTTGATTTCCGGAGGGCATGTGGACAGTTTCTGTCCACTAATATGGCGTCTTCATACATAGCTCTAACGAAGGCACGTGAAATGTTTAGGCAAATAACTTAGAAGACCTGAGATTTGGATAAATTGTTAGTCTGTTACAACATTTCATTTTCTTGGCTTCTTCAACAGGACGGTTTCCAGTTTATTTTTTGTGCCGTGTTTATTGCGTGACAGTGAAAACGAAGAATTGTCAGAATATTGCTACTTTATCATAGGTGGCCGTTTTTGTCATGTCAGCGCTGACAATTGGTTCATTAGTCTCGTTGAAGTTCCTGTTTTGGCTTGTTAACCAGCGTTATAGTTTTTTATCGGTTTGTAGCTTTTTACTGATCACAACCATGTAGGTTCAGAAATACCAAAACATTACCCACACTGAGTTCACCTTTTTTTTTTATTCCCACCGTCAGCTAACTCAAGCATGTCCAGCTTTGGTCAGCTATTTGACTTAGTTTAGAGCAAGGATTGAGTAGAGAAGAAGAGTAAGAAGATTAAGATTGTTAGCAGGCGTCAAAGAAGATAATAAATAAAGGCCAAGATGTTAATCAGATTCCTAGTACCTCATCGTGTAGCGAGCGAGTTGATTGAACACCCTCCCACCTCCCCCCCCCCCCCCCCCCACACACACACACACACACACACACACACATCCAACATTGTTGGCCAAGAACTGCCAACAGTGTTGTGTCGGTTAATTGCACGGGGCTTAAGTGCTAGGCAGTACTGTACACTGTACTTAATACGGTATTGAAGGCAGTCACTTGCAAAGTACACTATATTGTCGAGACTAAGACGAAATAATTAAGGCAATTGTACATTATCAAATGCACTCTCATCGTCACATATCTCATTTTTCAGTATGTCAACACAACTGGAGCTCGAGTGTGTTTAAAGGAGTTGTGCAAGTCAAAGTACGACCCTCTCTCTGTATCATATACTGTCTTGTCAGGTAAGAACGGTTTAATGGCATTCTTTTTTTAGCAACACATAGGTTTTACTGATTACTCACAACTAATTCATTATGAATGCATACAGAGATAACTTATATACGAGGGTCATTTCATTAATAGAGGAAGGCGATCATTTTAAATATTAGCTCTCTGGAAGTCGTTCAATGTTTTTGCTACTGATTATTCCATTTAATCAGTAGATACTGCTCTAATTTGGCGTCGTCAGTTTTATTTTCCTCTTTTCCTCCTGCTAAGCGTATCGGCCGCACAAGCAGTTGGAATGATGTTTGTGAAGCTGCCTCACGGTCCCCAGTCGCTCGCGTTGCTTGCCTGCATTTCTCGCGCTTCTCGATTGTTCTGTTCTCCCTACTAAGCCTTGGGAAAGCCTGTGGAGAAGGCACTCTTTAAGGGACCAATTGTATGGAGATTTCTAAACTGCACAGTCGTTTCATATCTTTATCACAGATATTTGCCAGCCAAGATGGAGTTTTTTTGGTGGCTACTGTTACTTCACAAGTCGTGCATGCGCCTCGTGGCTGACCGCTGAATCAAACTGTTCTACGATGAGTTCCAATTTGGTAATGGTTCACAATCAAGAAGAAAATGTCTACATTCAACACCGTCACAACGGAGAGAGATCTTGGATTGGACTCAATGACCGAAGTGTGGAGGGCTCCTTTGTGTGGACAAACAAAGAAATAAGCAAATTTAGGTTCTGGGCCCCACAGCAACCGAACGACTGGAAAAACGAAGACTGTGTTCACACTCTTGGCGCCAGGCGTGGTTACACTTGGAATGATGTGCCATGTACTAATTGTTACAACTACACTTGTTTTAAAGGTAACAAGCGTGGCACTATGAAGATTTATAACCTTATATCTCTTAATCTTCATGTTCCAGATATTGAATCTACTGAGTTAAAACTACATTCAAAAAGGTCGAAACACAATAACAGCATGTTAGGCAGATGGTTAGACAGATGGAAGAGAGGGTAACACCAATCAGTTTCATTATTAGAAACATAGGGAAACAAGTCGTATACATTTGTATTAAAAAAAATGTCCATGGACCTAAAAATGGCCCCAAAAATCCCCTGAAATCGGCGTAATCAAAAGAAGAACGAGAAAGCGTTCATACGTTGGAACCACGGGAAAAGTCGCGCTAACCTCCGCTTACTTTTTAACCCGGTTTTCTAAACAGGGGCACCCAACGAGAATATAGTTCAAAACCACTTAAACATAGCATTAATGAACGTATTTTAGTGTTTAAACGGTAGGTATAGGCTTATTTTCATCTCCTCAAAATTTTTCACCTGTTCGGATTTCCAAGCTGAAAGTCTAATGATCCGAAAATTATAGGGATTAAAACTTACCTTTTCGAAGATTTCAGCCAGGAAAAAGGCTTCCGAAAATTTTAGGTGACCTTTTTTGGGTAAAAATCCATTGAAAATGGGCTATTTTACCATTTTTTAGATGTTCGAAAATCCTTGGAGAGGCAGGCAAGCGAGAAATTTTACAACAAATGTTCCGAAAATTCTAGATCAGTTGCCTTGCCAGTGTGCGTCAATTACCCAACTACACCACAGTATATTCTTTTTAAACAAGCTTCATTAACTAAAAAAAGTCATGTTGTTTGACAAGAACCCTCTTTGTGCTTACTTTTTAGACTTGGACGAATGTACCACTGGTTCCCATTCCTGTGACATCCATTCCATTTGCCAGAATACCGTGGGTTCATACAAATGCTCGTGTAATGCTGGGTACACAGGAGATGGAAAACCCTGCAATGGTATTTGAGATACAGTTGATCCTCCATGTTCTACCACCTCTCGTAAGCGACGCATAAGCCCAGATGGAGCTACACATATCGTAACTTTGAAATTGCATACAATAAATTGTTTTTCGAAGAGACGACCTGTTAATGATTAATTTTTGTAAACGACACCTTCCTGTGAGTGACTCTAAGCTTAAGGTTCTTAAACAAGTCGACAAAACCATTGAAGGTGCAATGTTTGTGTGCAAAAGCTCATGTCATTTTGGAAAAAAGCCTAAAACCATATTTGTTAAAACATAAAAGAAAACAAACAAACAAGAACAAAAAAAAAAAAAAAAGAATACATCACCTTAGCGACCAGATGTAAACCATCAGGTAGATTTAATATAAGTTATTCTAATGCTTTACGTAACTTACAATTCTCATGCAGATATCGACGAGTGTTCTACCAACTCTCACAGCTGTGACGTTAATGCGGTTTGCAGCAATACTGTTGGATCGTACGCATGCTCATGTAAAGGAGGATTCACAGGCGATGGAAAAACATGCTCTGGTAAACTGTTGCGGTGTTGTAAAAACCGCTTCCAAAACGATGTGTGTGCCTCTATTTTCTATATTCGATCTTTACATATAAACATGTAGAAAACGATGGACATATAACCTAAATAGTTCGAAATAATAATTAAAGTAAAACTAGAAATATGTGTCTCGCAAATTTTCACTAAACAACTCGGTCATACACAATTGTCAAGCCCAGCCGGCTGGAAACTGATTGGGTGACCAGGTTCTAATCTATCGTAAGACCTGGGGCTCCTTTCTCTCCTGTCTTCTTTTTGTTTCATTATCCTATTTGATTTTTAAGTTCGTATTTTAAAGCATATTTAGCACTATTTCGGCTTAACCTCGAAACAAAGATAGATTTCAAACTGAAACGCACGTTTGACAAACATGTCCTGAGAGATGAAGCAGACTTGTCTGCGCGAGTGAGACGCGCTGACAAATGTTCATTTTATCAAAATCAGTCTGCTCTTATTTTGAAGTTGATGGTCCAATTTCCTTCAAAGTTCTCTGTAAAATACAACTGCTGTAAAAATTTGTCGCGCGAACTATTTTTTGATCGCCAAAACGTTCCTTGCACCACAAAATTGTAAACCCAGGCCACTCGAGGTCTGACTTCGGCCGCCCTTCGCGAGGAGCAAAACAAAACGAACGTGAGGAAGGAATAGACATCATTACACATAAGCCAGGGCGAATCTTAACTAAATTGATCTATAGTATGCCAACTGAGGAAACAGGGTACTTTGCTGTTATATTTAATAAAAATTCACATTGAATCGTTATGCATTTTAGAAAGGAAATTTACTTCCTCGAATATTCCCTCTTACTATAGCTATTCTGTCATGTAGGGTTAAGAGGAAGTCTCACCTATAATCCTTCTTGAAACTTCCTCGCCTTTTGGGATTCTCTTCCATAAATTGTGTTTATTACGTGTAATTTAACGTCCCCCGCCCCCCCCCCCCCCTTCGTTTGTATGTAAAAAGGGCAAAATAACTAAATAATGAGTCTGTTTTATTAATAAAATCGTCGCGCTTAGGAATAAGCAAATTGCGAAATTATTTTACAAAGATATAGATATTAATTTATAAAAAAAAAATCAATTTAAACTAATTACATCGTGTTCAAAATGGACTGGGCCTTACAATTATGAGAAGAAACTAGAAACTAGAAATGTATGTCAAGTTATACATTGAATTCCCATAAGTTCCTAAATTACATGCCATGAGCATAAAGGCACAGCGCCGGAAAAAAGCTTCGTTTAAAATAAACGATTGCCTATTGTAGTTAAGCAGGATAAAAGCATAGAGAAAATGAGAGTAAATGACCCTATTGATCAAGAGTTTGTTGCATCACTAAACAAGAAGGCTTCCTCATTTTTTTCGCCAGATATCGACGAGTGCTCTACCAACTCTCACGGCTGTGACGTTAATGCGGTGTGTAGTAATACTGTTGGATCTTACGCATGCGCCTGTAAAGCAGGATTTACAGGAGATGGATCCACATGCACTGGTGAGCCTTTTAAGTATAATTTTGTTTGTTTGATATGTTTGTTTTTAGAGTGACCAGCAACGACAGCAATACAAGAGTCTTTTGTGCCCTTCTCACCTTTCACAGTTAAAGTTTTGGCTAGGCTGGAATTTAAATTAATTTTAGTATTGAATGTATCTATAGTAAACAAAAAGAAATGCGGAGCCAAGCAGCCAGTTTATATGACAAGTGCAACGATGGTGATTGAAACCTGTGATCATTGTTTTAGGCCTAAAAGTCGATTGGTTCAATACCCTAACTGTGAAACAATTGGAAATAATGATAAACAATGACGTGTTATTGTTTTTTGCGACCAATGAGGAAACACCTTACGAGCAGCTCTTACATTAGTGTTTTTTTTTCCTTTAATTGCGCTTAAGATAATTCATTCCGTTTTTCTCGTTCTGTTTTCTCTTAGCAATAAAAAACGTTTTGATAATACATTTTGGCATTCTTCGTTTTGTAGATATTGACGAGTGCGCCAGCGGTACTCACAACTGCCACAGCTCACTTGCGTCATGTACAAACACAGTGGGATCTTTTAGTTGTTCATGTAACAATCCTTACACTGGAAATGGCAGAACTTGCAACCTACCATCAGGTAATCAACTCGCCAAATATTAGGAAGATGTCCATTTACTAGACCTTTAGTATCCCGGCGTAGGGATCGTCGCTACGTCCGGTAGGATTGTCCTAATACTCATTTCGTGACCTACGTGACTAAACCAGCCTTCAACAAATGTTTGAGCCTCTCACTCTATCTGGATTTTGTCCCGCAACCTCTTATGTTAGAGAATATTTGAAGACCGACAGCGGTCTAGCGGTTAACGGACTATGATTCTTATAGACATCACTTCTTTTGACTACAAGAGCTTTAAGATAATGGTAGTTTCTTGGTGTCGCGGGGACGAAAACTTAGTAAACAATTCCAACAACACAAAACAAAAGCGAACTAACATCAATTAGTTTCTGCAACACCAAGGAACAATGCACCCAAGATAACATGTACTAGAGAGTTCAGTACTCCATAGAAAAGTGTAAGAAAACGATTTTTAGTCGCCACCTGAGCAAGTAAGAGGAACTGAAACGTTGCGACAAGGAACCCAGCAGCTGCCATAAACTGATCAAATGGACTCATGATCAGTGGCCAACTTAAAATCTTGAGCATCATCAAAGGGTTCTAGGTCCAATTTTTTACAAGAGATAAAGAAGCTTCACGATAAGAAACATATGAAAATGGGGCGTTGTAAATCCGTTGCACAAGGCGAATAGTACTGGTGTGCTACATACTTGATAGGTTTAACTGGCAGAAATCACTTTGTCGTTAGACCCTTCTAACTA
>NC_133208.1:22281973-22294473 GCF_958299795.1 Porites lutea
CCTAATCTGCTACGTATAATACAAAGAACATCTTTCCTATAGCAGATTTAAAATTCTGATACAACCATTAATGTTACCTGATGGGTGTTGATGCCCTTAATTCCTCGAAAACGACTTAATTTATTCCCGCGAAATACTCGCATATTTGAAGAGAACTCTGTCACAGACCGCCGTACCGGCCTGATTCTACACCGCCTTTTGTGTTTTCACTTAAGTGTGTTGTTCTCGTCTGAAATCTGCAGGTTCTATCCATTTACCTTTGCTCCTAAACACGTGAAATAAAACTCACTTCTTGCCGAAAGTTGCGATTTTATGATCGTTATTTTGAATGTAGTTATTCGAGATGTGCTCTCGAGATTGTAGCGTCATTCCATTGCAAAACCTGCACACACGCTAAAATTACATGTAATGTGCCTTTTAAGGATAGAAGGAAATTAAAACGGTTAAAAAAATTGATTAAAATAGGATTGCTTCATTATCTTTAGCGGTACTTTGTACCCGTCCTACCTGCGAACACTATAAAACTGCCTTGATAGCACGCGTGTCACGCTTCTTATGCAATACTTCCCTTTGGGACTTCTCACAGGAAAGGAAAAAATAAATTATTAACCCGTTTTTAAATCCCCAACGCGGTACTTATGGAAAATTCCAAGGAGAAAAAAGCGATAACGGGAGCGAAAAATAAGAAAGAACTAGGCAAGGTTCACTCCTGCAGTATGAACCTTTTTATTGAGGGTTATGGCTCAAGCACCATAACCGAAAGTCTATGCTGGCTATTAAGAAAATTCAAGGGCTTTAAAAAACTACATGTTGAACCTACAACTAAATACCCCTGCACTACTTGCTCCATCTATAGAGAGGCCCAACAGAGATGAGGCAAAGGGTTCTTTCGTTAGCAGATAAAATCTTTCCAGCCTAGTCAACTAAAAAATGTCCTGCAATGTTTTGATTCTTTGTAGTTTAGGCTAAGTCACTAATTGCAGTAGTGACCTAGCTTAGATGACCATGCACTGTATGGTCCACTTAAAGTGTGACCGGTTTTCTTTATTATTATTGCCTTATCAATTAAAATATGCAAGATGGAAACAATCCACTTGTGAATTCTAATTTAAAAATGAGGATTTCCAATTATAACTTAAAGATATACAGCAATGAACAATAAAATATCATTTTATTATTAAGATATAAAGTTTCAACTTGTACATTTTTTTTCCCAGTTAACAATCACACCTGTGGGAAAAAAAAATCCACCGTTATTATTTAGAAGCTGTGAGCAAATAGAGAGAAGAATTATGTATTTCCCACACACCATTGGACTTTAAAAGACCATGTAGTCTTACAGATTTTTTAGTTCCAACAATTATTGTTGACATTTTCATGCTGCATATTTGAGTTAGGGGCATTTTGTTTGCTGGGTAGCAACCATTTTAATGGCAACAAAGTTGCTCTAGCCAAGTCTTCCAGTGGTGAGTGAGAAAATTGCATCATATTTTATACAAAGTAGGGTTATTTGCAATATATCATATATTTATTCATCTGCACAATGGAATCCTGTGAACTCCATCTCATCCTCCAACCTTTCAGGCTCCTGGAAATGAGGTCATATACACTTAACTGCACAGGAATCAAGGACGGTAATGTAACTCCTTTGTCCCTTCCAAGGCCTGAATGCAATGTGCCTCCTTTTTTCATGATCTGATTCTCCATATGCCAAGGCACCATACTGCTGCTTGTATTGCCATGCAGCTCGTAACACCCAGTAATTCAGACAAACTGCCTGGAATCCTGGGTGTTCCACAATGCACTTTGAAGGCTCCTCCATATTTTCAACTTCAACTGCCTCCAAATATTTACATTTTACAAACAGCCACCTCTTGGAAGCAGATATTTTTCTTCTGCCATCACATTGTCTGGCAGTAGCCATACAAGCACCTTGCAAACATTCAATAGCAGTTATTAAATCTTTAGTCAAAAATATTGAACGTCGGTTAATGAAGGGCAACAAAACAAGTGTTGAATATTGACCTTTTCATTCTGCACCCAGAAAATTATCAAACTGCCATGAGTCAAGACATCGAACAATATTTCAATTTTGAGCTTATTCACTCTTTAACGTTTATGGCTTCATCATACTATCTCCTGCCCATAACCACAAAATAGTTTCAAATATGCACACGTTTTCAATACTGGGTGTATTAGGTATAGAAATTCCTGCAGTTACATGTATATCTCATCAAATGCAATATTGTTGTAGTTAACACAACCATTGTTATGCTCCAGACAAAAACATAAGTGAATACGACATGTCCCAGCCTCAAAAATCATAGACACGTTTTATGCAAGCAGTTAGTTCACATGTGTATGGAGGTGTATCTTGTCCCAACTTTAAATTCTCTTCATAATAACATCAGGATACATAGAAGCTAGAATAATAACTTCCGAACCAAATTCATTGACAGAGCAAGACAAAGTAAAAGTAAGTGAACGACTTGTAGGAAAACAACTGTACAGCGCCTTTCAATTATTATGTATAACAATCTGTATAACAACAAAAGAGACAAATTTTAAAGTGCAAGCACTCCACGAGTCGAGCATGAACGGCTTTCAAGGGGCAAAGATATGGAAATTTTATTTGGGTTGCAGTCAACGGATTACGAGAGCGTAGTTACTGCTTCCGATATGAATTACTGCTTTTTGTAAAACCAGGATTAAAGCAGAAAATAAAAAACAAACTACACTGAGACAACTGGCCCAGATTATTTTTGCCTCGTCGTGAGAGACCTCTGCTAGCAGGGAATCGTTACAAGGGGAAGGTAGTCGCTTTCGACTACTTGTACATGTGAAAACAATGATCTAAAATTATAAACGCTCAGTATACAAAAAAAAAATGCGTGTTTAATTAGTCCTTTTCCTTTTACAATTTGAAGCATTCATAGCATTGATGAAATCAAGCGATATGCGGATCGCACTGTACACAAGAATTGTTCAAAACCATCTAGGCACTCACCATTCTTCACTATCGAGATCGCAGCGGGCGAGAGGCAGGCTCGATGTTTTCTGGCGACGCACAAACTTCATCAGCTTCGGACGATCTTCCGGCCGGTCAAAACGCCGGGTTTGAATTCCCGTGAAGGGCTGCCCTATACTTCGCATTCTAAAAGTTCTTGTACATCCGAACAATCGGACAAAGAGGTAGCGCTATCACTTGAAGAACTATAGTCAGCCATATTGGAGATCATTTGTTGTTCCACACCTGTGACGTCACGTCACGTGATAGGCAAAATCGAAGCGTTAATGGCGGAAGTTCCAGTAAGCGGCAAATTTAACACTTTGAATCGCGATTTCTGAGCCAAATAGATCGCTGACGATATATTTCTTGATGGTATTACAATGAGAAAAACATTTGCAAGGTTTTTTTCCGAAAAATGTTGTCCTACGCGAGAGTTGCCCTTTAATGAAATACCTGTCACTTGCATTTGTTTTTTAAAGAGTATGACAATAGGTCATTGGCACGTTGGCGTCGTTTTACTCACTACTAGAATCCTTTATACCTCGGATTACATAAAGGGCTCTACCGATTGAGCTAAATCCCAGCCAGACGGTGTAATTTTACTGTGTGAATCAAGTGTGCAAGTCGTGTCAAATATCGATCGTATACTTGTGCGCAAAGTGAGAAATCCAACGAATCGGCTCTAGAAAGAAAATTGAAATTAACGAGGAATCAAAGAAAGCATTTTTTACCCCGGCGAGATTTAAACAGGCTGTCATCCGCAGAAGAGGGTTTCCAATAGGTTTTTCGGGATCTGGGATTTCCCTTATTTGAAACTCGGGATAAAAGATTTTAAAGCGAAATCGGGGCGAGATTCGGGATTGAAAGTATGCGCGGGAAGTTTGTTGCCAAAAATAACCGTCGGGATTGCACGAAGTTTAGGGTCGGGATTACGGGATTGAAAATCCCTATTGCCCTCTAAGAATTGACTGCCTGCATTCTCCGAGTCTCCATTACAGATCCCCCGTTATTAGCCATTTTTGAAAGCTTCATCTTAACTCACATATTTATTGGCCACTTTCCAATACTCCTGCCATATAAAAGCACCGACCTAGCTGACGCAGCTGTTACACAGCTGGATTTTAGTCGACTTGCCGTGTTATACTAAACCATACCTTTCACGGCATTACTTTATTAATATCTCCCCCAGGAGCCATCTTCATTGCTTAAATAACGCTGCCCAAATAAATAATTATCATCAATGAATTCCAGCATCTGGGGTGAGAGCATCGCCTTGTTACCCCATGTTACCCCATGTAAGGGAATAGAAGACAGTCCTGGATTCTGGATTCTATGCCGTGGATTCAGGATTCCAAAGCCTAGGATCCCGAATTCCTCCATCAAAATTTCCAAGATTCCAGATTAAACAAGCAAAAAATTTTTCGGGATTCCGGATTTGGATTCACTTGCATGGCACGAGCCTTGGACTTCGGGCAAATCCATTTACTGTCTTTTTCCTCTCAAAGATCGAGGACGATTTCTCGAGAGTATAGCCAAATCATCAGCACTTCAAGATGGGTGAGGAAGGTCGAACTGTATACCTCTATGTTGACCTGTATCTCTCAAGATGGCAACGACCTATTAATACTAGAGATAGAGGATTCAACCATTCAACCTGCCTTACTTGCCTTACTTGTACTCTGGGGTTAACAGCAAATGACTCTAAGAGCGTATTGTGAAGAAAGATCTCGGATTACAGTTAGCCTGAGACCAGGCTCCGCATTGGGGGAAAAAGGCAAAAAACTGGGTCAAATAGGAAAAATATTGGCGAGCGAAATAAGCCTCGCGCGATTTCTTTTTTCCGCAACGCTGTTTTTTCCCCTTTTCCCCACAATGCGGAGCCTGGTCCCACGCTAGATTACAGTCAAACCGAGAAAACCATGAACACCAGAAATATTTCTGGAATGTTATTGTGCTGCGAGAAAAAAAAATAATCAGACGTGAGAAAACTAAACGGCAAGCAAGAACGTTAATTTGTGACTAGTTCGCGTGTCCTGATCTTTGCTGTAATTGGTCATAACACAATAAACATTCCTGAAATATTTCAAGTGTTCACGATTTTCCCGGTCGCTCTGTAAAAGTGGTCATAGAAAAGGACTATGTCACATGCAAAAAGTCAATATGTGATCGGTGCAGCCTCTTCCTCCGTGGTAACCTGTCGGTTCTTCTCTTAGCCTGCTCTAAATCGCTTCATTGATTCTCCACGGTAAGACCCTGCAGACACTTACAGATTGTCTTACATTGGATCAAAAATGTGTTCCCTCTCACAGTTGGGTGGGAATTCTAGTCATATCAAATGTGTAGATCGGAGCTGATTCAGCAACGACAATACGAATGAAAATCCGCAGGATGCAATGCTGAATTCATTGCATTTGCTATTACTCTGGGAAGTGCGTGAATCAAGGCATTTGAAAAAGGAAACAACTGTCGAACAAGAACACGGCTTAGATACAGGAATGTAGCCATGATTTCCAAGGGGAGCGCGACACTCAAAACTACTTCCGGGTGAAAGTCCTGTTTCCTTGAAGGGGACTAAGAAAGGGAAGGAGAAATAGACCAATTAAAAAAACCTTCAATTAAGTGTGTTCATGTCAGTTTAAACGTTTTACATTTTTACGCCACTATAATGTGATTGAAAAAAGGTTTAAAGGTTTAGAAAAGGTTGAGGCTTGTTTATAGTGAAAAGTGCTCTTAACTTATCCAGCTAGTTTACAGGCACTCACTCAAATACTAAGAAACAAATAATTCAAATACTCTGGGCTTTCCTTCCGATGTGGATTGCTTCTCTGTGTTTTACTTATCCCTTTAATGTTAACACGTCAGAATTAAGGACTTATGAGAACACAATGGATATATTATTATCAAGAAAGGAAATGTTACTTTTTAGTTAAAGCAAGATGTCGGGAGAGGAACACGTTCTGATTGCCCAGGCGCGCTATTTCTGTGGAAGCTACAGTGTATATGCTTCTTGCTCAAGGGAGTCTAGGCGTTAAAGATTAATATGTGCTTACGCACTGCTCTTAACCAACACATTTTTATACGCTGAATTACAAGTTTCGTTGTAAGGAAGAAAGAAGGATATCGGGTGGGGTGCACGTGGAAGAACCTACTTTAAAAGGACATTACGCTCCCCGGTTTAACAGTATGCATATTGAATCCACCAAAGATCAGATATGGTTCAGAGCTAACGCTGCCCAAATATATAAAAGGTCATCAGTGGAATCCGGTTCCTTGTCGTCTAGGGTGAAAGCATCGCCTTAGTCTTTATCTTGTTGCAGGGGATCAAGCATAAGAGAACTGTTCCTTTGTGGGCAAGGGAAAACGGAGAGGTGGAACGACAAAACAAGTCTACCCGCACGAGAACCGAGCCAAGCTGCAGGCTTGTTAAGAATATGTTAAGAGAATATTTGATTTTGATATAAGGATTTTGCTAAGTTTTTGACCAAGAGAAATTTTGTTGAGAAGAAACTATTCGTTGAAATTTTCAAACAGTTTTATTAACTCTCCTTACGGGATTGTTACAGTTCTAGCTCAGAGTTTTATTTGTTTCATCGTCTATTGCTTCATTTCAAAAAAAAGGCGGAGAAGTAGTGACCGTATATTGGGTTTCCTGTACCCGTGCTCAGGCATTGTGGAAGGTGAGTGGATATATGGCGAACTGAAAATGTGCGTTATTTTTTTGAGGTGTAATCCGTAATCATCGAGGACCAGTCTGGCGCCCCTTTATTTAACAACGCTGACAGAAAGATAACGTACACTTCTTACCATGGTTATTGTGACAGTGGAATCGGACCTGGATGGTAATAATAATAATAATAAAAAAGCTTTATTAACGGTATCACTTCATTAAAAATGCTCTTCCAGTGAGCCGTTTACAAAACAAAATTTTCAGAGAAACTACATTAATGCTAAAATATATCTATATATTAAGAAAAATCTATCCTATAATTAATCACACAAAAATCAATCAACCGTAACGGTACATTAAATAACTAAAATAAAATTCTATCTCAACTCTCTCAAGGCAATACCTGGTTCATGACAAAGATAGGGCAGACTTGAAAGAGTTGAGATTTATCTCGTCTTTAAGCACATTTTCTAGGCCATTCCACATGACTGCTCCCCTATAGCTAAAGGCCCTCTTAGCAGCTTCAGTACGGGGCCTTGGTACAAAAATGTTGTTTGAGGCACCTCGCACGTTGTAGGAATGAACCCCAGAGGTTGGTTTAAACATGTTCTTTAAACTCTTAGGGTAAAGGTTATTTAGAGATTTAAAAACACTTATTGCGAGCTGTTTAGAGCGTCTTTGCTCAAGGGTATCCCATCTCAAGTCTTGGAGGATATCCGCAGATCTTGTATTATAATCACTAAATGTTGTGGTTTCGTTTTGAGGGCTCAGCAGGCAGAAGAATACCACCTTTATGTCAACCAACTAACAGATGTGGGACTCACATTACAAGCTGGACTGCAGGTTGTTGTGAATTTTCAACAAACACCAAAGTGAGAAATTGTGGTTCTTATTATGTGTACTATCTTAATGGCATACCTACTTGTTATGGCCGTTATTATGGAACTTATTAAAAGCAAAGAGAGTATTACATGTCCACTTTAGTTTCACTCAAAGTGGCTTTTTTTCTTTCTTGTATTAAAAATACGGGATGGAGGACAAAATTAAGGTAAGATAACTTATTAAGTCCAGTTTGCAAGTTTTATAAAATGTGTTGCAAATTAATATGAAGATAAATAGTCCTATTCTTAGGTTGCTTTAAAATAATCAAAATTAAGCAAACAGTAGTAATGAAACTTACTAGGAAGCCAAACAATGCCTTTGACTTACAGATTAATTAGGGACAACAATGACATACCGTTAAGAAGTGGACAGGGAGAAAAATATTCATTTGTTAACTTAAACCTTTATGTTGATCGGTATAGGGGCATTGAGGTAGCTCACACTCTTATTGTGAACAAATTAAATCTCTCTCGGCAGGACATAAATTAAGGCATTTTGGTCAAAGATAATTTTCTTAGTCAAATGACTGTACTACCGCCTAGTTTACTGTTTACCACTGCTAGGTAATTAACCAACAAAACTTCAAAATATTGAAATACTGATCAGCAACATGCAAACGGTCACTTACATGAGCTAACGGCTCATTCGATTGACCATATTCTGCAATGGGGGCGAATGATATTATAATAATCTTTAAAAAAATCTGCTTAAGGTCTGTGATACTGCTAGCCACTTTTTACAAACTATATGTAACATTCTAACATTGGCAGTATCCTACGAGAACTTCAGCCGCTCTTGCATTGCTCAGAAAAATGCAGGAAAGCCATCAAAGACGTACCCTTCATGGCATTTCGAAGACCCAAGAGCCTGGGGGACTACTTAGTACACGCTAAACTTAGGCCGTCAACGTGTCTGGAGTGGAGCTCGAAGGGGACAGTTGTGTGTGGTAACAGACGATGCCAGGTCTGTAAGTACCTAAAACCGGGAGAAAGGTTTACCTCTTACAGAACTGGAAAGAGCTATACAATTAACTACGAACTGGACTGTAATAGTAGTAATGTTGTCTACTTGCTGTCCTGTAAGGTTTGTCATGCGCAGTACGTTGGGTCAACAACAACAAAATTTAGGCTTAGGTTTAACAATAATAAGGCCCGTTTTAGAGCGCATTCAAGGCTTTCTTTTGAGGGTAGAAGCAAGGATGATCTTTTGTATAGACATTTTTTTGGCCCGGGACACCATGGTCTTGAGGATGTCAGTATACAGTTAATTGACAGAGTGTCCGGGGATGAATCAGCTCTCCGGGATAAAGAAGGCCAGTGGGCATATAGGTTGAACTGTATTCAGCCTCAGGGTTTGAATATAAGTGACTTTTTTTACAGCCAGAATTGATCGACTAGGTCTCGCGTCCGGTAAGAGCGCGCGCGTGTTTATCTTTCTTTGTAGCGCGTGCAAGTTTTCAAATTTGTTCGTTATCATGTAATAATGGTGTGTGATGCTTGTAACGGCCATTCACCCTGATGAAGACCGTTTAATACGGCCGAAATATAGGTGAGAGACGAAAAACATATTGTTTTACTCTTCACTTGTGGTACTGTAACATTCTTAATATGTATATAAAGGGTTTAGTCTTATCGTTTCAGTGATGTCTCACGAATGTCACTTTGATATTGATCGCTACGTTTATTATGCATCGTATAAAATATACCACCCCTTCTAGTGGATAAGGCTGGTTGGATCGAGTTTCCAGTACTGTTTTTATTGCATTAGGTCTTGGAGGTCGCTCTGTGAGCTTTGGAGATAGGAATACTTCTCTGGGGGAATTTAGGTTTGAAGGAAATTGATATCCCGAGATGCTCTAATGATTGAAAATTGCTCAGTAATTTTGGGGCAATTCAGTTCGTGATACATTTCTACAGAAACTGCTTGTGAGAAGTATTCCGGTGATTTCCTTAATTTCTACAGACTTTCCCTTATATAAGCCACATAGGTATGTGCCGCCCCAAAGGGTAAGGTTTTTTCGCCGTTTTGGTCTGAAAACGGTTAAAGACTTTGCCCATTTGTCTGGAATCGGGTATAGTTTTCGTGGGAGCTACGGTGGTGTATGAACATATTATTGTCAATTGGTTCTAAATGATTAAGATATTATTTTTTTATGAGCTTGTGAGGGGGCGGAATCCTCTAAATCCTGCAATCTGATTGATTCCGAGAGCGGGCAGTTTTTTTACGATCTTGCCCACTAGCCCGGGCGGAATCGTTGGCGGCTTCATTCACAAGTTTGTTTGTTGTTGCGAATGAGCAAAACCGGTGATTCAGAACCATTTTTCTTTTTAAAACTTGCGCTATTATTAGCTTTATCTAGAGAAAAGTGAATTTTGTTATTCAGACAAAACATCTGAAGGGAGAATCCAGCAAGTCAGCCAGGAAAACCGCTAAAGCAACGCACAACAGGCGGCTCGTGATGTCGCTTCACTAGTTTTATAACCTACGCCGCTGTAAGTACTGCAATCTTGCTGTTATGCACCGTTTATTCGACATTTTTCCTCTGTTTGTAGGTTGGTTTTCCATTTTTGCTGTCTGAATCTAGATTCTGCCGTTTTTCATTGAATTTTGCCTCGCTAGTTTTCTAGTTTTCAGAAAAGGCTGTTGTCAACGATTGGATGTAGCTTTCAATCTTGAATAAACAACACGAACAACTTTTCCAGCAGTCGGTTATCGCCGTTTTTATTTCTTTGTTAATATACTCGTTTAGTTACCCACATCACGTTATTTTATTCGAATTCACTTTAAAACCCTAAGATTGGTATGTGTAATTAGCTCTTTTTATAAAGCCTTCTGCAGTTTTTATCCCTCTCGATTGAATTAATCGTAAAGTAAATATTCAGCCGAAGAAAATCTTTGATGTATTTTCTTTCCTGTGGCTTTTAAGTTCGTCAGTTCTTTTATCCTTGTTTGACACTCGGATTATAAATTGTCTACCAAGACATAAAAGCCTTTATTCTAAAAAGAGCTTAATTGTGATAATATAAATTACAAGTTAAAAATCATGTTGTTGGAATGTTGTAATGTTTTGGTTTGGTTTGCAATCGATCGCGCGCTTTGAATAACATCAACACGAACGCGCCCTTCTTCAACACACATAGGTTGGAGGCTGAAGTAAAATTTCCTGAAACTTTTAAATCTCAGTAGGAAAAAATAAAGACGTTATTCACCGGCCTAGGTCGGTCCGCAGTCGGTCTGAGTACTGCTCTCGGCCTACGGCCTCGGGCGGAATTCAAGACCTCGGGCACAGTTTCTAACAATACGGACCTACCAGCCGGTGAATAACATAAACTCATAATGTGCGAATTCGAAATAAATTTTAAGAAAAATATTTTTTTTTGTTGGCGCTCTCATCTCAGGAATGATGATCTAATTTCTGTCTTCGTAAACATGTATGTTACGTTTTGTGACTGCCTCCAGGTTTGAAACTGGTATGGATTTTAGAGGTCAGGTCTTAAAACGGGTGTGGAAAATGACATGTTTTGGTCTGAAATAGGGTCAGGATGTGGAGAACCGGGCGACACACGCCCTTCCAATAATTCTTAGGAGTACAACCCCCCCCGCGGTCCCTCCATGGTGTTAATGTTACTGACAAGTTTTTTTTTTTTTGTTTTTTGTTTTGGTTTTTGTTTTTGTTTTTGTTTGTTTGTTTGTTTGTTTTTTTTCCGGTTAGCTGTTTCTGTATTTGACATTCTTGTAGTTCCTGGGTTACCTTAATATCCTAACCTTCATTATGGTTTTTACCAAACGTTTTTACTATGAATATTCTTCGCTTTCTTTGTCACGTCAGTTTTGTGGTGTGTAGCTACCATTTTTTTTGAGATTTTAGCATTTCAAAAACATTTGAAATAAAAGGCTAGCAGAGTCAATGATGAACGTCTCTGTATCTAACAAACACTATACCACATGGAAAATGCTTTGTACGGTATTTCCGAGATCGCTGTTTTTGTATCAGAAATCTCACTCTTTCGACACCGTACGCCCGCACTTTCCACGAAGTGTGCATAACCTATGTAGCAGGCGCATGGAAGTAGTATGAGGTGCGAGAGCGGGGCACATGCAGGCGGGGGAGGGGGAGCTAACCTTCCCACAGCGATGGTTCAGTTCTGTGCCATAATTTCTGCTCCTTTCCACCTCCGGGCTCACTTCTGAGTCCCACACCTTAATTTTCTGGCTCTTTTGGGAGTAAGGGTTTTAACGGATACTTTATACACCTATCAATGTAAACCCCGTGGAGGGGGGGAGGGGGGAGTGCGGTCAAGGGGTGGGGATTTGACAAATTTTACAATTTTTTCATCAAATTCCCCAGGGTGGGAAACGAAAGGTCAATCAAAAGTGTCAAAAAAGCCCCTACCCCAGGGGAAAAATCTAAACAAACAATACTATAATACTATATAAAACGAATGAAAGAACATTTCAAAAGTACGCTCTCACTACTTTTATTTAAGGTTGACGTAAGCTCCGTTAAATTACTCGCTGGCATCTCTTATTTTGAACAACATAATCACTTCAGGAAGATTGACCGTGCTATTATATTAATGAAACGTAAAATGCTTTATAACATCGGCTCAACATGTCGGAACAGGTCGGATCAGTGACCTGTAAAAAATCCTCGGACTTTCATTGTTCAATTCGATTTCAGTCGAGGTTTACAATCAGATGGGAACTTGAAGATAAAAACTTTCTCAAAATATACATTATCTGTTTAGATAACAGTGTAAAGTATCGGATTATGGCGATACAAAACAAATTAAAACTTCATAACTTTCTCCAACAGCGTGTCTTTCAGAAAGCCTGGATTTTCGGTGCCAGCGTTCAGTAACTGATTAGTCAGATGATCTTACGAGTCATAATCCGTTAAAATGTACAATACAAAAGGAAACGTGGAGACAAAAAATGAAG
>NC_133208.1:22304473-22331973 GCF_958299795.1 Porites lutea
AACACACCTCCACTCATCCATCAATGTTGGGAGTTGTTGGCCAACAATGTTGTGTCCGGTTAATTGCACGGGGCTCAAGTACTGGTCGGTAAAACTGTAGTTAATACAGTATTAACTGCAATCAATAGCAAAGTACATTATATTGTCGAGACTAAGACGAAAAAATTAAGGAATTGTGCATTATCAAATGCACTCTTATCGTCACATATCTCATTTTTCAGTATATCAACACAACAGGAGCTCGAGTGTGTTTAAAAGAAATGTACGAGTCAAAGTACGACCCTCTCTCAGTATTATATACTGTCTTGTCAGGTAAGAACGGGTTTATGGAATTGTCGTTTTAGTAACACATAGGTTTTACTGATTGCTCACAACTAATTCATTATAAATGCAAAAAGAGATAACGAGAGTCATTTCATTAATAGAGGAAGGCGATCATTCTAAATATTAGCTCCCTGGAAGTCGTTCAATGTTTTTGCTACTGATTATCTCATGTGCAAAATGCTCTCAATTTGGCGTCGTCAGTTTTGTTGTCCTTTTTTCCTCCTGCTAAGCGTATCGGCCGCACCAGCAGTTGGGATGATGTTTGTGAAGCTGCCTCGTCCCCAGCCGCTCGCTTTGCTTGCCTACATTTCTCGCGCTTCTCGATTGTTCCGCTCTCCCTACTAAGCCTTGGGAAAGCCTGTGGAAAAGGCACTCTTTAAGGGACCAAATGTGTGGGGATTTCTAAACTGCACAGCCGTTTTATATCTTTATCACAGATATTTGCCAGCCGAGATGGAGTTATTTTGGTGGCTACTGTTACTTCACAAGTCTTGCATGCGCCTCGTGGCTGACCGCTGAGTCAAACTGTTCTACGATGAGTTCCAGTTTGGTAACGGTTCACAATCAAGAAGAAAATGTCTACATTCAACACCGTCACAACGGAGAGAGATCTTGGATTGGACTCAATGACCGAAGTGTGGAGGGCTCCTTTGTGTGGACAAACAAAGAAATAAGCAAATTTAGGTTCTGGGCCTCACAGCAACCGAACGACTGGAGAAACGAAGACTGTGTTCACACTCTTGGCGCCAAGCATGGTTACACTTGGAATGATGTGCCATGTACTAACTGTTACAACTACACTTGTTTTAAAGGTAATAAGCGTAGCACTTTGAAGATTTATAACCGTTTATATCTTAATCTTCACGTTCCAGATAGTAAATCTACTGAGTTAAAACTACATTCAAAAAGGTCGAAACACAATTACAGCATATTAGGCAGATGGTTAAACAGATTGCACGAAAATGAAGAGAGGGTAACACCAATCAGTTTTATTGTTAGAAACATAGGGAAACAAGTCGTATACATTTGCATTAAAAAAAATGTCCATTGACCTAAAAATGGCCGCAAAAGCATGAAATCGGCGTAACCAAACGAAGAACGAGAAAGCGTTCATACGTTGGAACCAGGGGAAAAGTCGTGCCAACCTCCGCTTACCTTTTAACCCGGTCTTCTAAACGCCTCTCTGCAAATTATTAACGAACATAAGTACATACGTTAACTCAGGGCACGCTTGCGACCCTTTTTGCAAGTTCCTTTTTTCAAACATTTTTTTTTTTTTGCCTTGCCAGTATAAGTCAGTTACCCAACTACACCACTGTATATTCTTTTTAAACAAGCTTCGTTAACCAAAAAAGTCATGTTGTTTGACAAGAACCCTCTGTGTGCTTACTTTTTAGACTTGGATGAATGTACCACTGGTTCCCATTCCTGTGACGTCAATTCCGTATGCCAGAATACCGTGGGTTCATACAAATGCTCGTGTAATGCTGGGTACACAGGAGATGGAAAACCTTGCAATGGTATTTGAGATACAGTTGATCCTTTATGTGCGACCACCCCTCCTAAGCGACCCATAAGTCGACATGGAGCTACACATATCGTAACTTTGAAATTGCACACAATAAACTGTTTTTCAAAGAAATGACCTACTCTAATCTGAAAGTTCTTAAACAAGACGAAAACATTGAAGGTGCAATGTTTGTGTGCAAAAGCTCAACACTGTCATGTCATTTTGAAAAAAGCCTAAAACCATATTTGTTAAAACATAAAAACAACAAACAAACAAGAACAAAAAAAATGAGTACATCACCTTAGCGACCAGATGTAAATCATCAGGTAGACTTAATATAGTTATTCTAATGCGCTTTACGTAACTTACAATTCTCATGCAGATATCGACGAGTGTTCTACCAGCTCGCACAGCTGTGACGTTAATGCGGTTTGTAGTAATACTGTTGGATCGTACGCATGCGCATGTAAGGCAGGATTCACAGGCGATGGAAAAACATGCTCTGGTAAGCTGTTGCGGTGTTGCAAAAAACGCTTCCCAAACGATGTGCGTGCCTGTATTTTCTATATTCGATCTTTACATTTAAACATGTAGGAAAACGTTGGACATGTAACCTGAATGGTTCGAAATAATAATTAAAGAAAAACTAGAAATTAAATGCGTATCTCGCAAACTTTCACTAAACTCGGTCATGCACAGTTTTCAAGCAAAGCCGGTTAGAAACTGATTGGGTGACCAGGCTCTAATCTATCGTAAGACCTGTGACTCCTTTCTCTTCTGTCTTGTTTTTTGTTTCATTGTCCTAATTGATTTTATCAACCCCTTATAAGTTTCTGGTGTAATTCGATGTTTTTATTTCCTTCGTTTATATGTAAAACAGGCAAAAATATCGACTACCTATTGTACGTAAGCAGGATTAACGCATAGAGAAAATGAGAGTAAATGACTTTATTGATCAAGAGTTTGCTACCTCACTAAACAAGAAGCCTTCCTCACTTTTTTCGCCAGATGTCGACGAGTGCTCTACCAACTCTCACGGTTGTGACGTTAATGCTGTGTGTAGTAATACTGTTGGATCTTACGCATGCGCATGTAAAGCAGGATTCACAGGAGATGGACTGACATGCACTGGTGAGCCGTTTGAGTATAATTTTGTTTGTTTGATATGTTTTTTTTTGGAGTGAACAGTAACGACAGCAATACCGTAAGAGTCTTTTGTGCTCTTCTCGCCTTTTACAGTTAAAGTTTTGGTTACGGTGGAATTCGTATTAACTTTATTACTGACTGTATCTAGTAAACAAAAGAAAAGAGGATTAACCAAGCAGCCAGTTTATATGATAAGTGTAACGATGGTCATTGCTCATACCTGCGATCATGCATTTTTTTAGGCCAAAAAAGTCAATTGGTTCGATACCCTAACCGTAAAACAGTGGGAAATAATGATAAACAATGATGTCTTATAATTGTTTCTGCGACCAATGAGGAAACACCTTACAAGCAGCTCTTAAATTACTGGTTTTTCTTTCCATCACGCTTAAGATAATTCAGTCCGTTTTTCTCGTTCTGTAATAAAAAACGTTTTGATAATACATTTTGGCATTTTTCGTTTTGTAGATATTGACGAGTGCGTCAGCGGTACTCACAACTGCCACAGCTCACTTGCGTCATGTACAAACACAGTGGGATCTTTTAGTTGTTCATGTAACAGTCCTTCCAGCGGGGATGGCAGAACTTGCAATCTACCATCAGGTAATCAACTCGCCGAATATTACGAAGATGTTCATTTACTAGACCTCTAGTATACCGGCGTAGGGATCGTCGTTACTTCCTGTGGGATTGTCCCAATACTCATTTCGTACCTACGTGACTAAACCAGCCTTCATCAAAGGTTTGTTGTTGTTCATCAAAGGGTTCTCGGTCCATTTTTCACGAGAGATAAAAAAGTTTCACTATAAGAAATCAGTATGAAAATGGCGCGTTTTAAATCCGTTGCACAAGGCGAATAGTACTGGGGTGCTACTTACTTGAAAGGTTTAACTAGCAAAAATCACTTTGTTGTAGACCCTTCTCGCCAAAATGATTCAAATATAAGCATGGGAATGAGATTGGAAGGGGCCACAAGCTTAAAATCTTGTTTCTTCTCAATATTATTTAACAATATATCACCGTTTCTGATTGTCTGTCCCACCGCTAAATCCTCACAACCGGCACACGGTTACCATCTTTGGAGGCCGATGTAGGCAGTACCCAATCGATGGCATGCTCCTCCTCGATCTGCATAATTCTTCACATCATACTCAGCCTTATTCAATAATTGTTCAATATATGAAATATTTGTGACTCAATAAGGCTCTCAATAGAAGAGCAAAACTTTAAACTTGTTTCCGCCGTGTTAAGGCGGGGAGTCGAAAAATCATCACATTGATCACGAGCGAACCATTACATTATTCACGATATATTCACTATTACTTTCAATCCGGACAATCGATTTCTCTAATTTTGCCGATTAACTGCGAATGCGGTCAACTTTAACCGTCGAGACCCAGCTGCTGTCTAACGAAAAGCTCGGAAATAGATCTTAAGAGAATGTTCCCTAAATCTTAATTTGCTAGTTAGTATCTTTTTTATCTTTGTTAGTATTTTTTCTTTTAGTCACGGTAACCTTTGAAAAAAATTCAGTTTGCTAAATCCCCTTTCCTTTCCCTTACAGTGTATTTTATTTCGCTCTACCTTCCCTTTACCCTTGTTTATTAATTCTGTTCCAATTTGCTTTACGACCTTTTGCCAAAAACGCCAAACGAAAATAAAATAATGCGAATGCAATTAGTAATGTATTTGTACCGTGCGCAAGTCCTTTTTTTGTTTTGTTTTCTACATTAGGGGCTTTCACAATAAAGAGCCACCACATGAACAAGAACGTCATAAAAATCATAAATTTAGATTAGCAACTTTGCCCGTTTATCATGCTTTTCAATAATGTGAACCGCCTTCAAAACTTATCAGTATTCAGTAGGGATATCTTCCAATGGACTTTATGAACTCAGTCACTTGGGGCGGGGCTTTTAATTCGGTCTGAGGAAAATACGAGTTAAAATGACTGAAACATTTAATGTATTTATACTAATAAACATAAAATGTTATGTACTACGGTCATCCTAATTTGCAACAAAATTAAAAATTATTTGCAAAAACTTATTCACAAAAATGTCGAAGTTTTTTAACTTGCTAATCACCAGACTAATCCAATTTCACGACTGTTTGTTCATCGAGCCAAGAATAAGTTGGTGAAGTGAGACGCAAACAATTCTTACATGTACCTGTCACTGACCGGCTTGCAATTCGGCAAAACTTAATTTATATCACTTCCCATTATGTAGTGTCGCATTGCAGTTAGACGTAGTGATACTCTCTTCGAACTTTTTTCCTTCTTGTACCATTCAGAATAATTGTGGAAATTTCTTTAATTTGGATAGCCGTTTTTCGAAGCGAAGGTAGGTAGACGCTTACTGCCTGTTTACATGGAGGTGGGGGTCCCCATGTTAGTGAGATGACCCGCTTAGGTAGGGTAACCCACCTGTCCATAATATAGAGAATCTCGAGCAGCTTAAGGCTGAAGTGAAGAAGCGTTTTTTCCTTATTTCATTTTTTTTCCAATAAATTTCACATATTGTAATGTAGATATAATTATATTAATTATAATATTTCATTTCAATAGGATGTTCTTTAAAATAACGGTTTTCTCATTTTAATTAAAAAAATAATAATAATAAAATGGGAACAAAAAGGCAGCCAAAATAACAAAGGTTGGTCAGATATAATTATGCAAATACATTGTACAACCTCAAGTACACAGTTTAAAGACCTGTTCTCGTGTAGGTGGGGTAACCCGCCTGTCCTTGTAATCTCTCATTTTAATTTGATCAAGTTTACATAAAAGGTGGGGGTGACAGTATGAGAGATTGCATGGCTGCTGACCGGAAGGCATGTGTAACTTGTTTCTGTTTCCGATATTACCAGAGTGCGCATCGACCATTTTCTTAAATCTATTACAGATAAGGGACTGGGTAAGTCCCTTAACATGTGTTAAATAAACTCGAATTTTTTTAAGACTTGTCAAAAAAAGCAAGGCACGCGTTTTATCACTGGTTAAAAAATCTTGCGCTTATTACGCTCGATTGTTAAACCAGTGATAAAACATTACTAAACATGGAACGATTTCAGACTGGAAAACGATTTTTTTTTCCATTTCCTACATTGAGATACATTTTCTTAGAATTAAACACCAGAAAACATTCACCAACATTTGACAATCAATTTGAACGAAATGGAATAAGAGTGATAAGAACACACACACTTTTTTGAACACACTTTTTTGTGGCGTTTTCGCTCTATGCCGTCGCAGTAGTGGTTGCTTAGTATGCAGCGGCTCTCCATAATGATGCCTTGCATTATTAAAAGGGGGAATTGGGCGCTTTGCCAGGTAGAGCCAACAATCCATCCACTCCCAAAAGTTTCACTTCTTTCGCACTGTACCTTAATCAGCATATCAGCCGCCAGATTGATTGATTATCAAAAGGTAGAAAATAGGGCGTCAGTGAACATGCCAACACAGGGTCGGGGTTGGGGTCCGCTGTCCTTTATTTCGTTTTAGTTGTTTTTGTTGTTGTTGCTTTGTTTTGAGCGAAATCCGCTAAAACAACAAAAAAAGAAACACGATTTTTTGTCGCGACTTGAGCAAACGGAAGAGGAACTGAAACTTTACGACAAGGACCACAGTAGCTGCCGTAAACTGATCGGATGGACTGATGATCAGTGGCCAATCTAAAACCTTGAGCATCATCAAAGGGTTCTTGGTCCATATTTTACGAAAGGTAAAGAAGCGTCACCGTTACTGATTGTCTCCAGTCCTCATATCCGGTAGACGATTACCATATTTGGAAGATGTAGGCAGTTAATACAATCGATGGCATGCTCCTCCTAGGCTCAGTCCCCAGCCTTGAGTGTCTCGATGCGCAGGACGGCTGGGCGCACAGGCTTAGCTATTCTTAAAACTGACCAATCAGAAGCCAACCCGCAGAATTTTGCTGGCTAGCTTCTGATTGGTCAATTTTAACGACTGCATAAATTTATTAGCGTAATAGCGGGAAGCTATTTAATAAATGAAGGTTGCGGGCGATACAAGATTGAAAATGGTTACTTTTTTGGCCTTGAAAACTTTGTTCTGGATAATTTCAAGGAAGAGGAGATTCTGGCTTTGAAGGAGCAAATTCTGGTTCGAGATAAATTTCCTATTCTACCAACGATTTCATGGATATCTTTAAGTTTTCAATCTCTTCGCGTGGTAGTGGATTACATGGTAGGCAACCAAACTGCAGAGCCTATTATCATGGTAGTCTTTCCACTTCTGTCCTTGAAGAAAGGCCAAGTAAATTGTCTAAACAGCAAAGGTATATAAAGGCAGCTTCCATCGGTAAAGGACCATTTTATAAGTGGCGTTTAGAAGTTGTTTCATTCATCTCAATCCGCGCTACTTGGTAGAGTCGGGGTCACTTCGGAAAACGATACTTCTCATGATCAGTACTACCGTACTGCCATTTGCGTAGTAAACTTATCTGAGTTTGGGGGCAGACAAACCTTTCAAATTCACTTATTATCAATATAGAATAGGTAGTAACACATATATTCAAATGAAATTAATTATGTGCATATCGGAAACTGTCTAAAAAAGAACCGGAACATAAAAATTGTATAAGCTTAAAATTTTAAGATTTGATGCGCGTTTCTATGCGAAACATACTAAGTTTAAATCAGCTTACGACTCCTTTGTCTCACGATCGTGTTTTAAAGTAATGTTACGAATGAACAAACACAAAATAACAGACCGAGAAATTATTTCTGGCAAAACCTTTGTTCGCATTTGCTTTACAAATCAGCGAATCCAACAACAAGTACTACTCGTTCTTCGCGAAGATGAAGTGACAGCCTGTAAATTTTTGCTTGTAAACCTTTATTTAGCTATTCCAGCTCTGGTCTAGTCATTATTAAAACTTTCTTTTTCCTTGTAGAACATATTTCATTTAAGCTTCGTTTTGTACTCATTCCCCATTTACGACGAATTCATGACGAATCCTTTTCCATGTTGTTCTGACCTATGTAGGCTCATGTTCAACACTAAATCCGACTCAAATGGGGGCTCATTTTTCAATTTTTCTTTAAAGCTTAAGTCAAGATATATAAAACGTCTATGGAACATTTATAAATGCACAAATTCCCTTTTGAAAGCGTAATTTCTTTGGCAATAATGTGAAAAATTTACCTGGAATTATTTGCAAACTTCGCTGTCTTGGTTGCATGCATTTCAAATCAGGACAAACGTTCTGACGTGAAGAAAACTTCGTCGGAGACATTGAAGTCAATTTTCCTGGCTGAAGTAGCTTTTCTTTTTCCACAAAAAGGAAACGGAGTATTCTTTTGAACATTACTTTTCTATCTGAGTCTTCTAGCAGTACATTTGTAATCTTGCTACGAGAAAAAAAAACTATCTGTTGTCTTCAAGAGAGATGGTTCCTGTTCATGAAGAAAAAATCGTCACGCATAAATTACTCAATAAACACCATGACGTCATGACGTCAACTTAGCCCGTGCGCCCTACCCCCAGCTGTCTGGTGGGTAGTACCGCGGGCGCATCGCAAGACACCGAAGGCTGAAGACTGAACTTATGCTCCTCCGCGATCTGCAAAATTCTTCACATTATACTCAGCCTCATTCAGTAATTGTTAAATAAATGAACTATTTGTGACTCAATAATGTTCTCAATAGAAGAGGAAAACTTTGAACTTGTTTCCGCGTAACCTTTGAAAGAAATTCATTTTGCTGCATCCTCTCTCATTTCCCTTAAAGCGTATTTTGTTTCGCTCTTCTTTCCCTTTAACCTTATTTATTAGTAATTCTGTTTCAATTTGTTTTACGACCTCTTACCAAGAACGCCAAACAAAGATAAATACGACTTCAATCAGTAACCGTGCGCAAGTCTCGTTTTTTTTTTTTTTTTTTTTTTTTTTTTTTTTTTTTTTCTACATTAGGAGCTTTTACAATAGAGAGGCACCACAGGAATGAGAACGTCATAAAAATCATAAAATTAGATTAGCAACTTTGCCCGTTTATCATGCTTTTCAATGATGTGAAACCTCCTTTGAAACTTATCAATATTCAGTAAGGGTATCGTCCGATGGACTTTACGAATTCAGTCACTTGGGGCGGGTCTTTTAATTCGGTCCGAGGAAAAATCAGTCAAAATGACGGAAAGATTTGATGTAAATACTATAAATATACATAAAATGTTAAAAACTTATTCACAAAAATGTCGAAGTTTTTTTTAACTGAGAAATCACCGGACTAATCCAATTTCACGACTGTTTATTCATCGAGCCAAGAATAAGTCGGTGAAGTGAGACGCAAACACCTCTTACATGTACCAGTCACTGACCAGTTTGCAATTCCGCAAAACTTGTCAATTCCCATTATGCCGCGTCGCATCGCAGTTTGATGTCGTGACACTTCTCTTCTTTTTCCTCTTGTACGATTCAGAATAACTGTGGAAATTTATTTAATTTAGATAGCCGTTTTGTGAAGGTAGGTAAACGCTTAGGGCCTGTTTATATGGAGGTGGAGGTCCCCATGTTAGTGAGGTGACTCGCTTAGGTAGGGTAACCCGCCTGTCCATACAATCTCTCATATGGTCACCCCCACCTATCATGTAAACTTGATCAAATTAAAATGAGAGACTATATGGACAGGGGGGTTATCAACTACACGTGAACAGGTCTTTAAATTGTGTACTTGAGGTTGTACAATGTATTTGCATAATTATATCAGACCAACCTTTGTTATTTTGGCTGCTTTTGTGTTCCCATTTTATTTATTTATTAATTTTTTTCAGTTAAAAAGAGAAAACCGTTATTTAGCAATCCTATTGAAATGAAGTATTTAGCGAGAATAGTAACAGTTTATCAGCCTACCTCGTAAAATGGCTTTTCAGCCAACTTTACAATTGAAATTTGATAATTAAAAAAAGCATAATTATTTACTTTACAATATGTGAAATTTATTGGAAAAAAAAATGGAATAAATAAGGAAATGACGCTTCTGCACTTCGGCCTTAAGCTGCTCGAGATTCTTCTATATTACCTGAAGTTTCCGCAAAGTCATTCCAGAGGTGGACTGCTCATGGCCACTGACCGGCAGTGAATCTAAAAGAAGGCATGTCTAACTTGTTTCTGTTTCCGATATTACGAGAGTGCGCATCGACCATTTTCTTAAACCTGTTACATATAAGGGGCTAAGCAAGTCCCTTAACATGAGTTAAATAAACTCGAACTTTTTTAAGGCCTGTCAAAAGAAGCAAGGCACGAGTTTTATTACTGGTTAAAAAATCTTGCGCTTATTACACTCGAATGTTAAACCAGAGATAAAACACTGCTGTTCTTGTTTTAAACATTTCTAAACACGGAACGCTTCCAGACTAGAAAACGATTGTTTTTCCTTTTCCTACATTGAGATACATGCATTACCTTAGAATCAAACACCAAAAATCATTCACCAACATTTGACAATCAACTTGAACGAAATGGAATAAGAGTGATAAAAAATAATTTGAAACAGCGTGAATACACTTTTTTGTGGCGTTTTCGCTCCATGCCGTCGAAGTCGTGGTTGCTTAATATGCTCCTTATATGGAAAGAGACTGTGACGGGTATGCCAAATATGGAGAATATGGACTCTACGCATCCGACCGAGTTTAATAAACTCTGGTGGGGCTAAACTGTAACGTCACTGAAATTCGCAGTAGACTGTGAGATTAAAACCGCACCATTTGAAGAGAGAGCATCATGCCGCTAGCACGCAAGCTCAGAAAGAAAAAAAAACCTTATAGGCGTTTGTTATTTTGCGCGTTTCAGCCTGATCATTATGATAACAAGCTTCAATCGTATCTGACACTTGCGCGAGCTTGTTTTTTAAAGGGAGGCTCTCCAGCAAAGTGTGGTTCGCTGCTTTCCGTTATTTACTCTATGATCCGTGCAGAAGAAGAAAATGAAATTGCATGAAACTGCAGGCAATGAAAATATTAAACAGGAATAGTTCATACTTCCTTTTGAGTTCATGGGCATCCTAACTAAGGGGATTTTGAAACTCGACCTTGGTACCAAAGTTCCAAGGCAACCTCATAACAGTTACAAAGGTATAAAGTAAAAGTCTCTTATTACCGACACTACAACGTTTTTATAAGCTCTATTTTTTTTTACAATCTGACTGAGTTAATTCTCGTGCGCTGATTGGCAAATTTCTATCAAAAATAAGAGGACAGACATAAAATTTTAATTTCTGCAAGACGAAACACCGTATGTAACGGAGACTGTCTAAAATTTACCCGCTTAATACGGACACCGTTTAGTATGGACAACGGACACTTTTTTGTGTCCCGAGGCACAAACTCGCATACATTGTTAAACCTTGCTATTCACGGACACTGGTTATCTGCGCGCTGTCTATTTTCCTTGTAACAATCACATGCTAATTGTAGATATTGTATACTGTTCAAACTATGACAGATTTCTTTGGGTTTAAGAAGCCGAATAGCGTGATATGTTTGATTTTAAGTCAGTCTTTCTTCCCATGTTTGACCCTTGTACTATATGGCTATTTAATAAAGTTTCACTTCCTTATTGGCTTTTCGCCGCAGTCATTTTTCCTACCCTTCTTCCTCTTTGTCTGTCCTAGTCTTTATATCAATAAAACATCTGCCCTAGACGTTTTTTCGGAGAGCCCACTTATTACGGCCATCCGGATGGTACGGACACCAAGGCATTTCTCCCAATTGTCCGTATCATCCAAGTTCTACTGTAGTTTCTTTTTAAAAAGTAAAATGTTATTTTACTCATTCTTATTTCCAAACATTTTTTATAGTGAAAAGCAAATTGACGCCAGATCACAACATTGTCAAATTTTCTACTAGATTCACTCGCCTGGGGCTCGTGTTACGGTGGATCCACAACACTTTGACAATGTTATGATGCAGTTTTATCATCAATAAGAGGACAGACGATAAAGAAACTAGCGTCAATGTGATGAATTGAACCAATTTTAGTGCATAAAATTATTATTTAACCTACTATTTCCCTACTTCATCGTACGTAGCGGAGATCAGTCATCCATTTGCAGGCGCAGATCGAGGCAGCTTAAGAATGCCTGCTGATATATTTGTCTCTCATTCCCATGTTATTGCTTAACCTTGACTGTATGTCTACCAGTGTGTGAAAGTCAGCAACCAATCCTCAATTAATCGTATGCAGACAGATCTCGCGACAGTGGCGGGCTGGTGCTGGGGGATCTTAGAGGACGTGAAAATTACCCACTTTGAACCTGTTTGTGTTCAGTAGATAAAACTTTACGAAACCAGTTAAACTACAAGAAATTCTAAAATATTAAATCATTTTCTGGCTTTTTAAAAGTTAAATTAATTTTTATTACTACTATTATTTTATTTTTTTCTATATCAGAATGTCAGAATTACGCAAGTCTTAACAGCGGTGACAGAAAGATCACGTACACTACTTACCACGGTTATTGTGACAGCGGAATCGGACCTGGATGGTTCCGTTTCGAAGGGTCCGCTGGTACAAGAATACCAACTTCATGTACGCCGCAATATAGATGTGGCACTCATTTGCCAGCCTGGTTGAGTGGTGGACACCCTACAGTAGCAGACGGTCAGGTCACCAGGACGGTGTGTTTTCATTATAATGGTTACTGCTGTAATTGGTCAACAAACATCAAAGTGAGAAACTGTGGTTCATTTTATGTGTACTATCTTAGTCAGGTACCTGTTTGTGATGGCCGTTATTGTGGTACTTATTAAACACAACTGCAAGGCGCAAAGACAGTATTTCATGTTCCCTTTAGTTTCACTCAAAGTGGCTTTCTTTCTTTCTTGTATTAAAAAACACGAAGGGAGAAAAAAAGTTAAGATAACATTGTCCGGTTAGCAAGTTTTAGAGAGTGTGTTGCAAATAAATTTGAGTATAAATAGTCCTACTCTTAGGCTGCTTTAAAATAATCAAAATTAAGCAAACAGTACTAATGGAACTTACAAGGAAGTCAAACAATGCCTTTGACTTACAGATCAATTAGGATAGACAACAATGACATACTGTTAAAAATATTGTTAACTTATAATTTCATATTGATCGGATAGTATAGATTATCTAAGACACGAACGGAAACAACAAAATTTATACAGTATAAATTACTATTCCGACAATAATTATACTAAAAGTTAATTATCTAATTAACCAGATTTTTTGGCTCAAGATCTGTTTTCTTTTTTGAAACATTCGATGGGCATATTTGGCTGTAACTTGTGAAGTATTGTCATTGTCTAATATCTACTCAAATATAAAGTTTTATCATTAACTGTAATTTTATAAATTGATGAAGTTTGCATCATTTTCGGAAAAATGAAAATAAAGTTTTTGTTTCAAAACACATATGTATCGTATTTCATTCAATCAAGCGCCTTCTATGCAGTTTCTTTTACAAACTAAACAAAGCCTTTCCTCTACTGGTATAGACGCTCCCTTATTTTCATATTTCCCTGTTTGTATACGTAAAGTATGAACTCCCAATCGCAGTTTAGTCATACTGATTCTATGAGATTTCTAACTGTCTTTATATTCTTCTAGGGGAGAATCTTTTATAATTTCCTTGTTTGTGAACAACTTAAACGAGGACATAAATTAAGGCAATTTTGGCCAACGATGATTTTCTCAGTTAAATCACTGTACTACAGCTTATAAAGTTTACTGTTTACAGCTGCTAGGTATTTAACTAACAAAACCTCAAACCGGGTGTGGAAATACTGATCAGCATTAGGCAAACGGTCACTTACATTATGAAGCACTTCTAGAAAAAAATTAAATGCTGTTTTGTAGTTATTCTGCAGTGTTTTGATTACAGTAGAGCGGTCCTCTAACTGAAAGAGAAAGGTGCAGTAACTGGCTTCCCCCTGGTCCGACGTTAGTCATTCTGAAGCGCCCTTCCCCTGACCTATCAATCGGGGAAGTTAAAAATGGAAGCAGTCAAAACTGAATCATCTAACGGCTCATTCGATTGACCATATTCTTCAATAGTTCAAAGGCAAATGATATTATTGAATAAACTTTAAAAAAAAATGTTATGGTCTGTGAAACTGCTAACAGTTTTCAGAGCTTATATATAACATTCTAATGTGTATAGAGGGTTTAGTTTATCGTTTGGCTCACGATTCAGGTCACTTTGATATTGATCGCGACGTTTATTATGCATTATATATTCTACTACCCCTTCTAGTGGGGAAGGGTGGTTGGATCGAGTTTCGTGTGCTGTTTTTATTGCATTAGGTCTTGGAGGTCGCTCTGTGAGCTTTGGAGATAGAAATGCTTCTCTGGGGGAATTTAGATTTGAAGGAAATTATATCCTGAGAAGCTCTAATGATTGAAAATTGTTCCGTAATTTTGGGGCAATTCAGGTCGTGATACATTTCTACAGATACTGTTTGTAGTGAGAAGTATTTCAGTAATTTCCTTAATTTCTACAGACGTTGCTGTTTCTAGCATGTGTTACGTGGGGGTGAGGGGGGTGGGTGGTACTCCCTTATATAAGCCATATATTAGGTAGGGTAGGGTTTTTGCGCCGTTTTAGTCTGAAAACGGTTAAAGAATCTCAAAAGTAAAGAACCACAACAAGTTGCCGGCTCAGTGGTATATCTCGCCAGACAAATTGAAAACTCATCCGATGCCACAGTAATTATATCTGAGCTCGTGTCAAGAAGAGACGGATTCAATGAAGCCGTGAAAACAGTCAATAAACAACTGAAGTTCTACTGCCGGCAGAATGGATGGAAATTTATCCAACATCAAAACATCTCCGAAAAGGAACTTAACAAGGGCGGACTACATCTTAATTTTAAAGGTAATCAACAGTTTTTTGAGAACTTTCAGATGAGTTTAGGTTGAAATGATGCGCTATCCACCGATGCCGTGCCTATTCAATGTACAAAACGCAATACTGAGGAATCTCATGAGCCTACCTCAGTGTTGCCATCTCAACGAGGTTTTAAATTAGCCTCTTTAAATATCAATAAATTAATCACACACATAGATCAATTTAGAATTCTTCTAGCACATAACGAAATAGATATTTTATCGATTAATGAAACTAAGCTCAAAGAAACTATTAGCGACAATGAGGTCAACATCTCTGGCTATGATATAATTCGACGTGATAGAATTACAAACGGTGGAGGAGGAGTGTGTTTCTATGTGAAAAGTTCAATAAATTTTACCATACGAAATGATTTAAACATGGACACTCTTGAAAATAGATGTCTGGAAATTCAAAAACCTATATCTAAACCGTTTGTTGTTGCCACGTGGTATAGACCACATGATTCTCCTATTGGTATTTTTTCACCTTTCGAAACTTTAATTGGGAAACTCGATTCCGAAACTATTGAATATTTTTTTAATGGGAGACCTTAACTGCGACATGATTGCTACTCGATATGACAACAATACATGCAAATTATGAGTATCACTGATATTTATGGTCTACAGCAACTTATCATTGAACCAACCAGAATAACTCCGACTTCTGCAACTTTGATTGATGTAATCTATACTAATTGTCCAGATAAAGTTGTGTGTTCGGGGGTTCGTCATATCAGTATTAGCGATCATAGCATAGTTTTTGCCTATCGAAAATTATCCGTGAATGGAATGTCTGGTGGGCACAATGCTATAACCTACAGAAATTTTCGAAAATTTAAGCGAATAAATTTTCGGAACGATATTGCATCTCATTGTTGGGATCACATATACAATTCAACTGATCCCAATAAAATGTGGCTACAATGGAAATGCTCGTTTCTATCTATTGTTAACAAGCATGCTCCCTTGAGAACAATGCGTGTTCGCACGCTTAGTTCCCCATGGATTACATCTGTGCTTAAGAAACGAATGCATGATCGGGATAATCTAAAGATTAAAGCAAGTAAATCGAATGATTCAAATGACTGGTCACTTTTTAAAAAACAACGCAATATAGTAAATAGCGAAATCAGATTAGCCAAGCAAGCCTATTATCAAAATAGTTTTAACAAGTATACGGGCGATTCTAAAAAGACTTGGCAGACTATCAATGAACAGGCCACTTGCACTAAGAGGTCACGTGACCAATGCTTCCTTTAAACAATGAGTTGGAATCTTGCTGATGCCAAAAATTGACAGAGCGCGTAAAAATTATCTTACACTCGAAATTTGAGAGAAAACGCATTTAAGGGAGATATTTTATGGCACTTTGATTTTTCAACAAAGTAGTATCATTTGTATTGGCCGCCATGTTGGAGGGCATCCTCTTGCCCTCCAACATGGCGGCCAAAACTACTTTTTGCTTAGATCTTGTTTAACGTTTGATAGTTACGCTCAGATGTGGTGTAAACATTCCCACATCAACTTTTCAACATTTTCCTTGAAGTTTAAGTGCAAAATTTGTGTTCAGAAAGAGGTAATTCATAATTTTAAAAATCACATTTTGGTCACGTGACCAGCTACGAACTCACTCATTTTAAGAAAATGGTGCAGGTTTGAAAAACCAAATCACTATTATTTTGTTAAAAATAGGACCCACTAATCGTTTTTTGAAGAAAAAACCACATAACTTTCATTTTCATAAAACAATGTCACATGACCTCTTAGTGCAAATGGCCTACTTACTTCGCGAAAATCCGGGAAAAAATCGGTGGCATCTCTGAAAGTAAATGGAGTATCAATAACAAATCCAACTGTGCTGTCGAACCAATTTAACAATCACTTTGCTACTATCGGTCCAGAACTTGCCAGCAATATTGATTCCTCAAAAAGTGATGGTTATTAAAAGTACCTCACTGGCACAGATAAAGGGTTTCAGCTCCATCCGACCAGTACAAATAAAGTTCTCTCACTTTTGAATCGTCTAAATAAGCCAAAGGCAGCTGGCCTTGACAAGACATCTGCTAGGCTCATTCGGGGATGTGCAGATCTCATTTGCATGCCTATCCGTGATATTTTTAACTAGTCAATAAGTCAAGGCATATTTCCGGATGACTGGAAATGGGCAAGGGCCACCCCACTTTTTAAACAAGGCGATCGGGACGACTTAAATAATTATCGTCCAATTTCGGTCATCTCAGTCATGGCCAAGGTCTTTGAAAGAATCGTCTTTGATCAATTATATGCCTACCTGGAAGAGCACAATATAATCTGTAAATATCAATCAGGCTTTCGTGCTATTCACTCAACTGTCACGGCTCTCCTTGAGGCCACGGACACTTGAACGTACAATATTGACCGCGGTAAAATCAACGCCGTTGTTTTCTTAGATCTCAAAAAGGCCTTCGACACAGTTGACCATGAGATCCTTTTATCAAAATTAAGCAATTACGGCATATATGGTAACGCGCACCAACGGTTTAAGTCATATTTAGAGAATCGTACTCAAATGTGCTCCATCAACGGATCGCTCTTTCAAAGCTGTTTATAAAGTTGTGGTGTTCCCCAGGGGGCGGTTTTTAGGCCACTACTATTTCTGTTATACATCAACGATCTTCCAAACTGTCTTTCAAACTGTGAGCCGAGGATGTACGCTGATGGCACCCACCTTACATACGCAGGTGATAATGCAGACAATATTCAGTTGCATCTAAGTCAAGATTTAGAAAATGTTCACAATTGGCTGAGAGCAAACAAACTTACTCTAAATATGACTAAAACCGAATTTATGCTCATCGGATCTAGGCAGAGGCTAAGTACTCTCACAGAGTCCCCGACATTTGCAATTAATGATTTTCAAGTTAGCCAAGTCAATACTGCAAAATCACTTGGAGTGACCATCGATGACGGACTTGAATGGAGTGGCCATATCGAGAAAGTAACAAAGAAAGTCGCTTCTGGTATTGGAGCCATAAAACGAATAAGGCAACTTGTCCCTCAGGCGACCTTACAACTAATATATCAAGCTTTACTACAGCCACACTTTGATTATTGCAACATTGTTTGGTGAAACTGTGGGACAACTATACAGAATAAGGTTCAAAACTACAAAACAGAGCAGCCCGTGTTTCGACCTACTCAAGCTATGACGTAGATGCTGGTCACCTTTTCAAACTTCTAGGGTGGAAAAACCTAGCTTGCCAGCAACAAATTCAAAGAGCTACGATGGTTTAAAGGTCTCTGCACGGGTTGGCTCCAAACTATCTTAGTTCTAAATTTGAAAGGCGAGAAGTCGCATATAACCTAAGGGACTCTGAAAATAAATTCAATGTCCCATTACCGCGCACAAACTATTACAAAAACGGCTTCAGCTATAGTGGCGCCATTCTCTGGAACAGTCTTCCTTGTAACTTAAGGGAAGCAGAGTCCCTTGGGCACTTTAGACGATTACTCAAAGAATTGTAAGGCACGGCATTCGTGGAAAGCAGCTTTTTTATTTAAATAGTTTTATTCTAGTAGTATTAGGCATTTTTACAGCTGACGAATTTTGTAACGTGGATAAATAAAGATTATCTATCTATCTATCTATCTATCTATCTATCTATCTATCTATCTATCTATCTATCTATCTATCTATCTATCTATCTATCTATCTATCTATCTATCTATCTCATTCCTCCTTTTACCCTCGCCGCTTCCTGCGGTTCAAACGTGAACTGCAAACTACAAACGTGACCGCAGGGCCGTGGTCACGTGGCATTTTGCGGTTTGCGGTTTGCAGTTTCCCATGAAAAACCTTATGCTAAAGGTCTCTAAACCTTAGTGAGTTGCATGCCGTCAACTGAAAGGTCAAGAGATTGTTTCGCTGAATTTGCAATTTTTTGTCTGGTCGAGATTATACTGTCCTTTGTCTTTGCTGGATGCATTTTCATTTTATTTTCCTTTGCCTTCTTCGATACTGCGTCAATGTCAGGTCTAAGTTTCTCCAGGATTTCAGCTAAGGTAGGCACAAATGCATAAAGGGTCGAGTCATCGGCATAAATGCCAATATTATTCTTCAGTACTAGAGGCAGATCATTTATGAAGAGTAGCAAAAGAGCAGGACCAAGGATACTCCCCTGCAGTACACCGGAGTGAATACCAAGCGGTTCAGATAGTTTACCGTCAACACCTACCTTTGGATACCTTCCGCTGAGGTAACTTTGTAACCATTTGAGGGAGTTAGTGTTCTTGAGCAGCAGTTTATGGTCTACAACATCGATAGCTTTGCGCAGATCGATGTAGTTCCTGGGTTACCTTAATATCCTTACCTTCATTAGTATTTTCCACTTTTTTAATCACGTCAGTTTTGCGGTGTGTAGTGGCATTTTTTTTAGATTTTAGCATATAAAAGGCTGGCCATACGGAACCCACGCTCTTATTTCTAAACTGCAAATGAAAATTAAATGAGAGATAAAATCTTACCTGTTTTGTTCTATTCTTGAATCTGCTGTGGTGCGAAGTGAAATGGAAGTTGTTTTAAAAACATATGTTCAAGTCGACGCTTCAACCGTTGTTGATTTCTCAATAGGGACTTTACGATCCGAGACGCGATGGCTGTAAGACGCGACAGCAAGTAAATTTTCAAAGAGGAGACATGTTGCGCATGCTCAAGCCGTCGTCCTGGTGTCAGCACGTCGCGTCGAGAACGTGGGTTTTGCAAGTTTGACGTTCTGTACAAAACGTGAGTATATTTGTTCCTGTGCTTAAATTAAATGATGATATATTCCTCTAAACATGTAAAATCAGCACTCTAGGATCATTGGACGTAATATCTCGCGACAATTTAGATCGCAGAGATGGAATGATTTTGATTATTTTTAAATTTCTTTCAGGTGTACGAAGCTTATAAAATGGCAGCGCCTTCGACTTCGACTTCGAGCAAGGCTTGCAAGTAATAAGTCACGAGCTAAGACTGCAAATAGTGAATGCAGGAGTCTTCTGCATACTGTTGTACCGTTGCAATTCTCGATTTATTGCGTTGACCTGCCGCTAAAAGCCAATTATTTAATTTAATTTTATTAAACTGCGTGTATTTTTATGCTTCCCTTTAGTTCAGTAATGTTTTGGACACATGATCATGAAGCCATTCTATGCAGAGAAGTCGTCAATGTAAATATCCCTACACAACTAAGAAAGGGTCAACATAAAGAGGCATTATGTGTAAAAAAAATAGCAGACACCTTGAACAAATGTACTGTGCCGAAATTCAGGGTTGATAAGCGATCAGTCCGAGACCACGTGGGAATCCTTGTTTACAAGCATAAAAAGGAACTTCTAGCGCAGGAAAAAGCAACTGGGATAACTCCCGATGAGCCAACGGAACTAGGAAACCTATTGGATATGATCATCGCGTTGGAGGAAAGTGGCGAAGCGGAATTACAGGAAACACAGTTAACAGCTAGCAAACAACGTCAATACGATCGGGCTAAAGCGGAAGATGTTAGACTAAAAGCGATGGAGAAGCTGTCAGAGACGAAGAGAAGAGGTTCATCAGCGGATGAAAGCGATGACAAACCGAAGCGTCAACGAAGTAGTGGAGGTGATGCCATCGAACAAAGCACAAACAAAGCATTTCTTGGACTTTCTTAAACGATGCCATGGCTATTTCTGCGAAAGAATTGCCTAAGAATGACACTGATAAAGAGCGGTTTGCAGCCGCGTCGTCTTGCATGGCGACGGAGATCCTAACTTTACTTTCGCGCGCAAACGACGGCGTTCTAGTTCCAGTCCTTTATCAGCCACTGCGTTCTAGAAGTCGTCGCGTCCCAGATCTTAAAGTCCCTAATGCTTTGTATGGTCACTACAATATCAAAGTCGATGGAAGACGTCGACTGGCAGTCGCTTCAATCCGTTTTACTCTTATACTGGAACTTTATTGCTCAAGGAGCAGTATCCATCAAGTATTAAAAGAGAGGGTTGTTGCCCACATCCGACATTTCGAATTTGCTAGTTTTCATCTAACACACTGATTTAAGCTTAGACTCGAGTTAATGACGTCGTTCGAAGAGAACGTAACTAATTTCAAGCGAAGACTCCGTATGAGAGGTTATAGAAATAAAGTGATAGATAAACACCTATCAGAAGTCAAGCATCGCGAAAGAATGTCGGCTTTGCAAAACAAAACAAAAACGCACAAGAAAATACTACCATTCGTGGCAGAATATCGCCCCTCAGTACCGAACCTAAAAAAAGTCATCATGCAAAAATGGTATCTTATAGAAAACCAACCGTTGCTAAGAGAAATCTTTAAAGACCCTCCCATAATATCTTACAAAAGAGGAAAGTCACTACAAGATATACTCGTAAGAGCTAAACTATGAAGGTAAGGTCAAAACAACAGCAACTGAGCCAAAGAGAGACGTGAATAGCCTGTCAACATTATGAACAACACAAACTATGAAGCTTTAAGGTCAAAGATATACAACAACCTGACCAGAGGGAGTCGTGTATGGCCTGTCAACATTATGAAACATTATCCGGTTTCAGTTATCTACACGAATTCGCAAAACCCGTCAATAAAGACAGCAAAAAAGTTGAGACAAGGGACTTATCAAAATACTCATGCAATATTGGCAAAAAAGTGTTCTTAGATTGAATCAAATCACGCAAACATCGTTAGTAGAATTCTAACTGGTTATTACATTACTGGTAACAAGTACTTTAGCTTTAACTTTTCTATTAAACCAAATTACCAAATGGCCATGAAAGACATCTGGTCGCGTAAGACTTATTAAAATCTGCGATGAAACCGCCAAATAGATGCTGGGGAGACTGGAGGTAGACAGTGACAGTTTTGGTGGTGGAGCTGTGACGTGTAGCAAGGAGTGATGCAGTGACTTGCATCACTCCATCAGGTCTGTGACTTGTGGACTGTGAGTATTTACGATGGACAGTACTTTCGATGCGAATATAATTCAACGGTTATTATGACATTCTCTCGTATTTTCATCCAATGGCAACGGTTGTTGTTGTTGTTGTTGTTGTTTTTTTTTTTTACGAAGAAACGTTACAATTTCTCTTTCGAGCGTCATGTTGCTTCCTTGTCGACTTAAGCCAAAATACTTGCTGTGAGTACATTAGCCAAAATATCAAGCGTTACTTTACAGTTAAGAAGTTTAAAAGGTTATTAAGGAAAAAGGATTGAAAGCTAACCTCCTCTCTGTATGACAAGAGAAACACTGAAAAGTGCCTAACAGAAGTAATGCATTTCTCAAACAATCCTTTTGTATTACTTTGGCGTGGCAGAGCAGTAAACTAATTTTTTTATCTCTGTATTAAGATCGCTCCTTACAGACAACCCACCCGGCCCAGGGAAGGTAGGCCACACCATCGGGGTCTCTGTTCCCTACTCCTTTCGGCACGAACGAAAAAGAAGACTTATTGTCTTTCAAGATGTCATTGTGATAATGGAATCTGCCAAGGGTGGTTCGGTTTCCAGGCATCCGCTGGCATAAGGATGGCAACTTCAAGTCCGCCTACCAACTGGTGTAACAGTTATACATCCGGATAGATGAAGATGTGCATGGTACCAAGACGGTGTGTTTGCATTGGAATAGCAACTGCTGTCTCTGGTCAACAAACACTCATCAACGTGAGAAACTGTGGTCATTATGTGTACTATCTTAGTGCTACACCTGCTGGTTGTTCTCTCCGTTATTGTGACTAAACACAAGGTGCAAACAAAGTATTCCTTTTATTTGTCCAAAGAAAGAACTGTGAAACAAATTAAGCTTTAATTTCTGTATTTTTCAGGTCAGCAAGTCAAGTGCAGTTTTCTTCAGTGCAACTTAATTCGCGGAGTCCCTTAAACTATTTGAAGTAATATTATCAGCACTGAAACTGTTGCTAAAATGGGACTTTCCAGGCATCCAGACTAGATAGAAAAAAAAATTGTACCATAGAAATGACGTCAAACTGTTCAAAAACTCAAGTGGAACGACGAGAAGCAGGCAAGGTGTTTCACTACAAAGTTTTGAAGATTTTGACGTCATTTCTATGGTCGATAAGAGTTCAGACCGTGGAAAATTGTTGTCGATGTGTTTTTAACAATAACATGGACACTTTTTTTACGTCCATTTCCTTTGAAGGTTCTATATACTAGGAAAACCGCGCCATAATCACGTCATTTGCATAGTCTGTACTCCTATCGAAAATAGCTCTTGACCAATTAGCGCGGGAGAAGTCACTCAGTTATTGTAAAAACAGTTTTCTCGATTACTTCAGTGATCATAAATTAATACACTGAGTTCAACAATGCAATGGAGGTGATGCAAGCCAACTAGGATGGACATCATGTGGAGGGAAACGAAAATGTTAACTTGCTTTAAAATTGATGTGCACAGGGAAGCGTTCAGTAAAATCGTAAACGCAATATAATATTTAGCAAATAGATTCCATGTTGCCGTGTGTCTGTTCAGTAATAGATCAATGTGGCCCAACAAAGAAGTGGCACAATAGAACTGCAGGCGAGTGTGTGACTGACGATGTTTACCGTTTGACTGTTCGAAGATTTGTATTAGTTTAGGCATTTTTTAAGTCTCAAACGTTACTTTTCGTGAGTTCGTCTTCTTTCCTTCTCTGTTTTAACTTATATTACTCAGTTTCTTTCGAACGTTGTTCAACGTCTTCCCTTATTTAAAGCAGGATCGTGGCGAAAAACATTTGGTAAAACTGCAAGTCTCTCGTAGCGATGACATATGACGGAAACGGTAAGTTATGAAGATTTCTTGCAGTCTGCAGGCATTCTCAGGTTCTCAAGAACTCTTTTTGTCTCCTTTTTTTCCTTTTATCTTCTTTGCAAAAAGCTCTTTTTTTAAGGCTTTCACTTGCTTAATTCAAAATAATATCACAAACATTTTCAAAACCACGCGCCATGAACAAAACAAAGAAAACAAGTTTCTTGTGATGTCACCCATGTCTCTGTACTCTCATAGATCATGCAGGGCAACGACCAATCACAGCACGCGTAGCATTTAGTGTAAAATGGGGTTGACAGGCCTACACGACTCCCCAGCGCGTGTTTGGAATAGCCTTTTTATAGTTTGGCTCTCACGAGTATGTCTTTGAGCGACCGCCCTCTTTTATAAGATACGAGGGGCGGTTTTTTGTAGATTTCGCTCAGTAATGGTTGTTGTTCTATGAAATGCCAGTTTTTCATGAGAATTTGCTTTAGGTTTGGCACTGATGGTTGGTATTGTGTGACAAAAGGCAAGATTCGTTGGTTTGTCTTTAGTTTCTGTTGAAGGGCTAGTTTCCTGTCTTTGAAGTTCACCTCTGAGAGGGTTGTGTTAATAAGATCCTCTGGGTAACCCCTCTGTAGCAGATGCGCTTTGAAATTTGTAATTTTCTCTTCGAATATGAGTTTGGAAGAGTTTGTTCTGAGGAGTCGGAGGGCTTCCCCTTTAATGAAGCCTTTTTTAACTCCTTGCGGGTGACAGGAAGCAAAATGGGTATACTGAAATGTCTCAGTTGGTTTGAAATGAGTACGCACATCAAGGATTGCGTCTCTTTCGAATCTTTCCCCTTTGTAGATGTAGGTGTCCAGGAATGTTGTTTCCTTATCGGAAATTTCAGCCGTAAATTTGATCGTAGGGTGATGATTGTTTGCTTGTTCAATGAAGTGTTCTATTCTGTCTCTGTTTGTAGTCCAGAGCGAGAAGATGTCGTCTATGTAACGTTTCCAAACGAGCGGTTTAAAAAGGCTTAGGCTAAGGATTTCCGTCTCTACCTTGTTCATGAATATATTAGAAAAGGCGACTGCCATTTTCGTGCCCATGGCCGTACCATGTGTTTGAAGGTAGTTTTTTCCATTAAACTGGAAAGAATTTTCTTGTAGAATTAGCCCGAGAGCTCGTTTTAGTAGTTGTGTAGGGATAGGAGGTTCGTTTCTATAGAATATTTCGTATGCTCTGCATACCGTGTCTATTCCCTCCTCTTGTGGTATATTTGTATACAAGCTCGTAACGTCCATTGAAACAAGTATGACGTCCGCTGGGACTTTCGTATTTTCTATGAAATTGACGAAGTCGGTAGTATCTTTAAGATACGACTTTTGTTGTTGTGCTATCGGCTGAAGGAGTTTGTCGACAAATGATGATAATTTCTCTGTTGGGCCATCACACCCTGATACTATCGGTCTGCCGACCGGGGACGGCTTGTGTATCTTAGTGAGGGTGTAAAATTCTGGAATTCGAGGCGGATTTGGTGTTTGACAAAGCCATTTTTTAGTCATGTCGTCTATGTGATCTCCGTTGTGGAGGTCTGTAATAAGTTGTTTAACTTTATGGTTTGTCTCAGTGACCATGGGTGATGCAAGAGGCCTGTAGTTGTCTTTGTTGTCTAGTAGAGTTTGGCCTTCTTTAATTTTGTCTTGTGTGTTCATGACTACGGTTGTTGTTCCTTTATCGGCCTTTTTAAGATTTATTTCAGTGTCACGTTTTAGGGCTCTGAGAGCCTCACGTTCGGCCGGAGGCAGATTGTTTTTTGGCTTTGTTATTTCTATTTCTGCAAGGTCGCTCTTAACCTCTTCTAGGTAACTTTCAAGGGCTACTGATCGTTGTATTGGTGGTTCCCATGTAGATTTGACATGGTAAGGATGGGGTTCGTTGTTTTCCCCTCGAAATATGTACATAAGACGCGGACGGTTGACATATCATAAAGCGAGGACGGTTGACATATCGAGCTCGATAAACTCGTATCGAGCTCGGTTGCCCAGAAAACTAAACTGATCCGCATTTACATCATTGTATAAAACAAATACATTTACAGTCAACTCTTGGCATTGCGGTCACCTCACCGTTAAAGACGTTTTTTTTACTGAAAAAGGAAAAATACCATAATTATGGACTATCGCTATTAAGACACTATCGCGGTCACGAGGGGCGCACGAGGTTATACGCAATAACTAGGACTACACAAGGTTAAGGACCAGACCATTTAGGACAGGAATTCCTTGTGACTACAGTACATCGCATATACCGCGTAGCTTGAATTTTCGTCATGAAAATACTCCAGCCTTGTGTGAACACTGTCACACACTGAAACGAAAAGCAAAATACAGAAATCTATCCGATAGGTGACGATCCACTCTTAAGATCGGTGCGGCGCGGTACAGTTTGCTCCCATACAGAATCCGCTAGCTCCTACATTACCGTTCTTATGTGTGAGCAGAAGCCATATCCGTCCGATATAGTTTTCGTTGCCAGCAGAGCCCTTCTTCCGTTTGCTTGAAAGACTCTGCAAGAAGCGAGTGAGACCTTTGTTGAGCAAGCGTGACATGTTGCTAGGATAATTTCGAACCCAGGCCTCAAAGCCGTGTGCTTGCTACAGGGGGCTCGGTTATGACTATCGGTTTATCAATAAACGGATACTCGCATTTGAAAAAAACAGTTTGACGAGAGAAAAGAAGACTGATTAGTCATTATGTTTGAGCTGCGGCGACTTCAAAGGTTTGATGTGATTCAGGTAGAGCCTGTTTTTCTCCTCCTCACTCAAGAAGACCAATGGGAGGCTCTGTTAGCAGGGTGAGAAAAAAGATGCTTGAGACTCCGCATGAATCAAATAAGATATTTGTTGAGCATGCGCTGCATGTTGCTAGGATATAGTTTGGGTCTAATAATAGCCTAGCACTTGCTAGAGCAGGCTCGGTTGGGACCATCGGTTTATCGAATAGCTGGTACTCGCACTCGAATAAACCTGTTTGACAAAAGATTGATTAGTTCAGAAGTTTGAGCTGCGGTGACCTCATAGGTTTGACGCGATTCAGGTAGAGCCTCCTTTTGTCCTCCTCCTCACTCAAGAAGACAAATTGAGGCTCTACTCGCAGGATGACTGTAAACATTTAGACAAACAAAATTTAGCCACAAAATATGAAGGTCATCTTCAGAATAATAATACTAATTAAAAAAAAACACGTCACCACGTCTTTGATATGATGAACTCTTAGCAATTGTAAACATGAGCGTGTTTCCGTCATATTTGTCTGGTTGTTTGAGCACGACTGAATGTATAAAGTACCGTTTTTGTCAGTTTTTCTTTTTCTTTTTCTTTTTTTTTTTTTTTTTCAATTTGCGCTTTGTGATCGTTATAAATTTTTATTGTTAGCTCCCACTCCCAAACGCCCCAAGGTACGTATATACAGCATCATCGAAATTTCTTGGATTCAGCAAAGTTGGATACGATACAAGACAACCTATTGCAATACTTTTAATTAAACCACAACACATCTAGGAGTTGTAAAAACACGTTTTAAAACCTGTGCGTTAAAATAAAAAACAAACAAACAAACAAACAAAAATTAAAATTACCATTCCTGATTTATCTATGTAATGACATCGTTCAACAGATATATTACGCAAGAGTTGAAAGAATTCTATTTGTAAGCCAGGTATTTACTCAGTATAAACTTTATAACTCACATACAGAGGTAACATTTTGCTAACACAAAGAAGTTGCAAACGATGAATATTTGATACGCTTGCGCGCGTCTAACAGTATTTTGAATGTGAAGCATGCATGGTCATATGGTATATCTATGTGTTATCGCCGTTTTTATTTCTCTGTTA
>NC_133208.1:22354473-22364473 GCF_958299795.1 Porites lutea
GTGTTCACACTCTTGGAGCCAAGCATGGTTACGCTTGGAATGATGTGCCTTGTCATAACTGCTATAATTATACTTGTTTTAAAGGTACGAGCACAGTAAGATTTATATCTATGTTAATCCTTTTGAGCCAGAAAGGCATTTAACAAGCACAGAGCACATACAACATTTGATTTTACGCAAAAAACTATCGAAACAGATTGCATGGAAAAGTAGCAACACCAATCAGACTAACTGAAGTTAGAGTGCTTTCGGTATTGGAAACATTGGGGATTACCACCTACATTTTGCATAAAAAATGTCCATATACCGACAAATGGCCGCAAAGGCCTGAAATCGGAATCACAAATTGATTTAAGGAAATATTGGGAGTCGAATTGCCATCCTGAACGACTACGACGTGAAATGACCAAATTTTAAGGTTTTTTGAGGACGGGAACGGCAAGGCGATAAATTCTACCATCTCGTATGCCAGAATACCGTGGGCTCATACATATGCCCGTGTAATGCTGGGTACACAGGAGATGGAAAACCTTGCAATGGTATTTAAAATATATATAGTCGAACCTTCATGTGAGACTACATAGGCGGATCCAGGGGGAGGGCTGACTGGGTTGTAACTCCCTCCCTCCCCCCCCCCCCCCTTGGGAAGTTTTCAAACTTGTCTGACTACCCATGTCTATCCCTCACCAAAAAATAGTATGATAAGTTACAATATAAGTTCCAGTCCAATCAATCATTACAAGAAGACTGTAGCTGTTCCTCTTCTCGACCCCTTAGTCATCATCTGACGAAGATCGCCACGCCCGCCATCTGCTTTGTCTCGTGCCATCGATTACGGTAAATAAGGCACTGCAGCTGGATGATAAAGTAGAAGGCATGCAGTTCTGGGAGAAAGACATTTCATTTCTCAAACCCTAAGAAATGAGGTACGTAGATGGGAAACACTCTGACTGGCAGTCAACAGATAGGGAGCTTCCAAAGAACCTTTTATTAGCACTTGGTGTTTGCGATGAAGATGCTTTTCCAAACATCTATCGCCCTCTGGTCATTGTATGCACCCTACCGATCACAAGCGCAGAAGCTGAGCGATAGTTTTCGCTGATGAAATGAATCAAGAACTGCTCTAGGTCAACAATGCTTAAAGAGCGATTATCTGATCTCGCAGTGATTGCCATATACTACTCCGAGAGATTCGAGGTAGACGAGATATGCCAAGTTTTTGTAAAGGATCACCCAAGAAGGCTCTTTCAAGCTAGCGCTAGTCTGTTTGATTGAATAGGCTGGTGAAAAGAAGATAAACACCTATCGTTACTGCACTGTACTCGTAGTGCCTCAAATTTATACCTAATCCTAACCTCTCCTCCCCCCCCCTTCCGCATTCCTTTGGCCCCGGAACATTTGCCTTGAACTCATACTTACAACCCCCTCTTTCAAAAAATCCTGGATCCGCCCCTAGACTACCTCTCTTCCCATAAGCGGAGATGGAATTACAAATATCATAAATTCCGTAAAACAAGTTATTTTCCAAAAAAAAAAGTTTTGGGGCCTGACTAATGGGATGTACCACCTCTTGTCCGATTCTCGCAAGAGACCACTGAATGTTCGCATTTTGGGTGGTCGCTAAGGGAGGTTCGACGGTAATAACTGAAGAGAAGACACAAGCTCAACACTGTCATATCGTTAGTACATGTCGTGTGGGTAAATACAACCAGATTAAAAAATATTAATAATAAATAATAAAAATAAATAAATAAATAAAAATAGCAAATACACGACCTTATCGACCGGATAAAAACTATCAGATCGATATAATATCAGTGATTCTAACACCCTATGCAATTTACTCGTTCTCATGCAGATATGGACGAGTGTTCTACCAGCTCTCACAGCTGTGGTGCCAATGCGGTGTGTAGCAATACTGCTGGATCGTACACATGCGCGTGTAAAGCAGGATTCACAGGCGATGGAAAAACATGCTCCGGTAAGATGTTGTGGTAATGTAAAAAATGACTTTCAAAACGATCTAAATGTGATTCTATGCTCCTCTATTTGGTATATTTATTCAGTACATGAAAAAATGTTAAAAAAGAAAAAAAGAAAGAAAGTAAGATGGTCGTAACATAAATGATATAAAATTTCAATTGATGTAAAACACAACAAACGAACTTAAAGGAAGTTGCAGAAAACAATTAAACATAAATAAGTATGATGGCCTCAGCTGGAGTCACTCTTAACAAAAAATCTATGTTATGGCAACTGAGCCAACAGGGGCTCTTGCCAGTTATGTTATAAAACTTGCTTTGGCTAGTTATGTATTTGAGAGAGGAATACTCCCTGTTTTTTCTTTTTTTTAAATTCCATACTATTTCTCACTCTTAATATTTTGCTATAAGGCATTTGTAGTTAAATACAATTAATGTCAGAGCGTAAACGAGAATACAATCATGTATATATGACCTTACTGATCCCTGGATCCGCTACATGACTTACGAGAAGGTTTTGATCCTCACTTTTTTCCCCTAGACATCGACGAGTGCTCTACCAGCTCTCACAGCTGTGATGTTAATGCGGTGTGTAGCAATAATGTGGGATCCTACGCATGCGCCTGTAAAGCAGGATTCACAGGCGATGGATACACATGCACTGGTGAGCCGTTTAAGTCTATATTTGTTTGATATAGTTGTTTTTCATGTAAACCAGCTACGTACACATGTACAACAGCAATGCAACACTCTATTTGTACTCTTCTTGCCCTTCCAATAAAATGTTTGATTAGATGGGAAAAAAATGCAGTAAAAATAGCCGCTTGGAGTAAACGAACAGACAGGCGATGTCAAGCAGACATGTACAGATTATGGAAGCAATAAAGTAAAAATAAAGTACAGGCGCCCGTTGTACAAACGCTGGATAGTGCTATCCAACGGATAAATCACTATTCAGTAGATAGGTATTAGCTTATCAATTGCGCTATCCACTGGATAGAGATTTATCGATGTGAAGTATATATGAAATAATTCATTGTGATAGATAGGGTTATCCATCTTTTGAACAACTGGGGCCAGGTCGACAAGAGGCGCCAAGTCGTAAGATGTGTGTAGGTGCGATATTTTTTTGCCCAATAAGTTTAACAATATCGATTGTTCAAACCTGCGATCAATTTCCTCTTTTATCAAGCTTAGACTAATTAATTGCGTTTAACTTGCTTCTCCTTTGCAAAGAATACGGTTATAAAAGTTATGATTACGCTTACTTGTATTGTATTTACTTTTTGTAGATATTGACGAGTGCGTCCACGGTACTCACAACTGCCACAGTTCACTTGCTTCATGTACAAACACAGTGGGATCCTTTAGTTGTTCATGTAGCAGTCCTTACATCGGAGATGGCAAAACTTGCATTAATATTCCGTACGGTAAATAATCACCAACAATTAGGAAGATGTCCATTTACTACACCCCTATTTACACTCGTTAGAAGCATGTTACTTTAACCTTGATTGTTTTAAGAGGGTTTCAGTTTAATGCTATTATTATCCAGATCTTGCCGACAGCAAGATCTGGTCAATCAATCAATCAACCAAATTCAATTTTCTTTTTTTATTAGCCACTCAAACTGCATATATATAGTGGGAACTGCATATATATATTGGGGGAGTAACATGAGTATTGACATCAGCGCGCGCTATAGTGTCTGCAATATTTTTTTTTGCTTTTGCTTGCCTTTTCACGACGCACGAATGCGTGTATCATGACCGCCTTTGCACAAGCCAAGGCCCATTAAAGAACATGAGAATGGAAAAGTTTCTTTTCAATAATTTGTAGTGAATGCTTGTATTGCAACAGTTTACTTACTAGTGACTTCCACTTGTAGGGATAGGATCGTCCCTACGTCCTGTTAGATTGTGCTTATACCCGATTATTACCTACTTGACTAAACCAGCCTTTTAATTACTATTTGAGTTTCTCACATTTCTGGATTTTATTGTCTCCTGCAGCCTCTTATGTTAAGCAATATTTCAAGATAGCGGTTTTGGAATTTACGGACTAATTCTTATAGACATCACTACAATAATGCACTGCAAAATGGTAGTCACTTCTTGGTGTTGCGGAGAAAAAAACTGATCAATACCCACAACACAAAACAAAAGCGTCGGTTTCCGCAACACCAAGAAACACCCAAGATATTCAGTATTCAGAATTCAGTACTCCGTAGAAAGGTGCAAGAGTACGATATTTAGTCGCGATTTGAGCAAGAAAATAGAAGAGGAACTGAAACCTTACGACAACAACCACATAATCTGCCATGAAATGATCGGATGGACTCATGATCAGTTACCAATTTAAAACTTTGAGCATCATCGATCAAAGGGTTCTTGGTCCATTTTTTGCGAGAGATAAAGAAACTTCACTATAAGAAACATATGAAAATAGCGCGTTGCAAATCCATTACACAAGGCGAATAGTACCTGGGTACTACATACGGTGCATACTTGAAAGATCCAACCAGCATAAATCACTTTGTCGTTAGACCCTTCTCACGCAAATGGTTTAAACAGAAGCAGGGGAGTGAGATTGGAAGGGGCCACAAGCTTGAAATCTTGTTTCTTCTCAATATTATTTAACAATATATTACCATTTCTGATTGTCTTTCCCGCCGCTAAATCCTCACAAACGGCACACAGTTACCATATTTGGAAGCCGATGTAGGCAGTACCCAATCGATGGCATGCTCCTTCACATCATACTCAGCCTCATTCAATCATTGTTCAATATATGAAATATTGGTGACTCAATAAAGGTCTCAATAGAAGAGGAAAACTTTGAACTTGTTTCCTCCATGTTAAGGTGGGGAGTCGAAAAATCATCCACATTGATGACGTCGAGCGAACCATTACGTTATTCACGATACATGCACTTTTACCGTTCAATCCGGAGAATTGATTTCTCTAATTTTGCCGATTAACTGCGAATGCGGTCAACTTTAACCGTCGAGACCCAACTGTTGTCTAACGAAAAGTTCGGAAATAGATCCTCAGAGAATGTTCCCCTAAATCTTAATTTGCTAGTTAGTATCTTTTTTATCTTTGTTCGTATCTTTTTCTTTCAGTATCTAGTGTTTGGATTTTATTTTTATTCATCCACGGTAACCTTTGAGAGAAATTCAGTTGGCTAATCCGCTTTCCTTCCCTTACAGTGTATTTCATTTCGCTCTTCCTTCCCTTTACCCTTATTTATTAATTCTGTTCCAATTTGTTTTATGACCTTTTACCAAAAACGCCAAACGGAGATAAATGCGACTTCAATTAGTGCATTTGTACCGTGCGCAAGTCACTTTTTTTTTGACATTAGGAGCTTTTACAATAGAGAGCCACCACAGGAACGAGAACGTCATAAAAATCATAAATTTAGATTAGCAACTTTGCCAGTTTATTTTGCTTTTCAGTAATGTGAAACCTCCTTCAAAACTCATCAGTATTCAGTAGGGATATCGTCCAATGGACTTCAATCACTCACTTGGGGCGGGAGGAAGGCATTCAATTCAGTCTGAGGTCTGAGGAAAAATACGAGTTAAAATGTCTGAAACATTTCATGTAAATACTAATAAACATAAAATGTTATGTACTACGGTCATCCTAATTTGCAACAAAATTATATTCGACCAACCTTTGTTATTTTGACTGCTTTTGCGTTCCCATTTTATTTTTTTTTTTTAGTTAAAAAGAGAAAACCGTTATTTAGCAATCCTATTGAAGTGAAATATTTAGTAACAGTAATATTTTATCAGCCTACCCTATGAAATGGCTTTTCATCCGACTTTAAAAATTGCAATTTAATAATTAACTTTACAATAGGTGAAATTTTTTTGGCGAAAAAAAAAAAATTGAAATAAGGAAATGACGCTTCTTCACTTCAGCCTTAAGCTGTTCGAGATTCTTCTATATTACCTGAAGATTCTGCAAAGTCATTCCAGAGGCGGACTGCTCATTGCCGCTGACCGGCAGTCAATCTAAAGGAAGGCATGTCGAACTTGTTTCTGTTTTCGATATTACGAGAGTGCGCATCGAACATTTTCTTAAACCTGTTGCAGATAAGGGGCTGGGCAAGTCCCTTAACATGTGTTAAATAAACTCGTCTTTTTTTAAAGGCTTGTCAAAAACGTAAGGAACGCGTTTTATCACTGGTTAAAAAATCTTATGCTTATTACGCTCGAATGTTACACCAGTGATAAAACACTGCTGTTCGTGTTTTAAACATTAATAAACACGGAACGCTTTCAGATCTAGAAAACGATTGTTTTTCTTTTTCCTACATTGAGATAAATTACCTTAGAATTAAACGCCAAAAACCATTCACCAACATATGACAATCAACTTGAACGAAATGGAATAAGAGTGATAAAAATTAATTTGAAACAGCGTGAATACACTTTTTCGTGGCGTTTTCGCTCCATGCCGTCGCAATCGTGCTTGCTTAATATGCTCCTTTCATGGAAAGAGACCGTGACTGATAGGGCGATCGGGTATGCCAAATATGGAGAATATGGTCTCTACGCCTCCAACTGAGAGGGACTAAACTTTAACGTCACTGAAATTCGCAGTAGGCTGCGAGATTAAAAGCGCACCGTTTGAAGAGAGAGCATCATGCCGCTAGCACGCAAGCTCAGAAAGAAAAAAACTTTATAGGAGTTTCTTTTTTTGCGCTTTTCAGCCTGATCATTATGAAAACAAGCTTCAAGCATCTCTGACACTTGCTAGCTTGTTTTTATAAAGGGAAGACCTCCAGGAAGTCTAGACTAAGTTCGCTGCTTTCCGTTATTTGCTCTATTAGATTCCTTGACGCACACGGATCCGTGCAGAAGAAGAAAATGAAATTGCAGGCAATGAAAAAATCAAACAGAAATAGTTTACACTTCCTTTTGAGTTCGTAGCCATCCTCACTCAAGGGATTTTGAAACTCGACCTTGCTGCCAACGTTCCAAGGCAACCTTATAGCACAAGACCACTCAGTAAGAATTTTTTTTGTCGTTTTACAGTTACAAAGGCAAAAAGTAAAAGGATTTTATTACCGACACCACCACGCGCGGGATTTGTGAGTTTTCTTAGATAGCCACATTTTCATAAACTAACTGAGTTATTTCTCGCGCGTTGATTGGATAATTTCTATCAATAAGAAGTGGACAGACATAAAATTTTAATTTCTGCAAGACGGAACACCCGCTTAATACGGACACCCGTATATAAAGGACAGTTTCTAAAATTTATCCTTTAATACGGACACCGATTAATACGGACACAATGGACAATTTTCTGTGTCCTGAGGCACAAACTCTGTCAACCCTGCTATTTACGGGCACTGGCTATCTGCGTACCGTCTATTTTCCTTGTCACAATCACGTGCTATTTGTAGATATTTTACACTGTCCAAAAAATGACAGATTTCTGGGTTTAAGTAGCAGAATAGCTTGATATGTTTGATTTTAAGTCAGTCTTTCTTTCCGTGTACTATATAGCCATTTAATAATTACTACTCAAGTTTTACTTCCTTGGCGTTTCGGCGCAGTCATTGTTCCTACCCTTCTTCCTCTTTGTCTGCCATAGTCTTTACATCAATACAAGATGTTTCCGGGACGTTTTTACGGACAGCCCACTTAATACGGCCATCCGCATGACACGGACACCATGGCATCTCCCCTAATGTGTCCATATTAACCGGGTTCTACTGTTAGTAGTTTCTTTTTGAAAGGAAAAATGTTTTTTACTGATCCTTTTTCCAAACTTTTGTTAAAGTAAAAAGCAAATTGACGTCAGGTCCGCAGCAACATTGTCAAATTTTCTAGTAGATTCACTCGCCTGGGGCTCGTGCTCGTGGATCCACAATACTTTGACAATGTCATGATGCTATGTTATGATCAATGATCAATCAAGAGGACAGACGATAAAGAAACTAGCGTCAATGTGATGAAATGAACTAATTTTAGTGCATAAAACTAGAAATACGTTTTCGCAAAAATCTCGCGAAGCTAACGGGGTCAGCAGTGAAAATAAACAATAAAAAGCGAAAGGGTAAAAAAACGATGAAAGAAAAAATTAATAGAAGTAGACACGCCGGGGCTGGAACCCAGTTGCACCCCAACTTCCTCCAGCGAAAAAGTGCGGCCTCTGACCACTGCGCCATGCGACCACTGCGCCGATAACTCATCAAAATTAATAGTGTTGAAGTATTTTCCTCTGCCATTCACACTGTTTGAACCTTATGGAGCTGTATTTATCATGAAAAAATAGCTCAAACGAGTATTTCAAAACCATTTCTCATTATTTCCGTAATTATTCACTCTCGGGCTTTAAATAGGCCGCTCGATTAACGGAGTGGTCTTCTTCTTCGCTGCTCTCGCTGAAGTTCAGGTCACCGTTCTTTCGGTGTTAAACCTTCCACGGAAAGGACTTCCACTTGTCCAATTGGGCACTGTTGTGTTTGCAGCCCGCTGTTATTTGCCTCAGAAATACTTTGCGATTCGCCAGCTTACAATAAACAAAGGATGAATAAAAAGTCGCTGGCCGTGTTGCCCGGAAACCCAAAATGCACGATGACGTGCATTTGGCGTCTTTATTATTTGTTTATGGCTTGTTGCTAGGAAATTGCGGATACCAAACCGATAGAAAGGTTTATCACCAAAGCGAAATCGCAGCTCGCTTGGGATCCTCGCGTAATCCGTGCGCTGTGCGCGCGCGACAAAATTATACACTCGCTCCGCGAGAATTATTATTAAACCTATTATTTCCCTACTTCATCGTATGTAGCAGAAATCACTCATCCATTTGCAATTGCAGATCGAGGCAGCTAAAGAATGCCTACAGACATATTTGTCTCCCTTTCCCATGTTATTGCTTAAGTCGGTCTGTATATCTACCAGTGTGTGAAAGCCAGTAACCAATCCTCAATTAGTCGTAGGTAGACAATTATCGCCGCAGTGGGGCAGGTGTTGGAGATCTTACAGGACGTGAAAATTACCCACTTTGAGCCTGTTTATGTACAGTAGATAAAACTTTTCGAAACAATAAATTACAAAAAATATTAAAATATTCAATGATATTCTAACTTTTTAAAATTAAATCATTATTTCTTTATATATCAGAATGTCAGAATTACGGAAGCCTTAACAGTTATACCAGAAAGATTACGTACTCCTACTCCAGTGGCAGTTATTGTGACAGTAGAATCGGACCTGGTTGGTTTCGTTTCGAGAGGTCTGCCGGCACAAGAATGCCAACTTCATGTCCACCCCAAAACAGATGTGGCACTCATGTAACCGGCTGGTTGAATGGTGGACACCCCACAGTAGCAGAAGGTCAGGTCAGCAGGACGGTGTGTTTTCACTGGAGTAGTGGCTGCTGTAATTGGTCAACAAACATCAAAGTGAGAAATTGTGGTTCATATTATGTGTACTATCTTAATGGTGTACCTTTTGGTTGTTCTCTCCGTTATTGTGGCACTAACTGAAAACAAGGTGCAAGTAAAGTAATACATAATGCTATCAAACAAAGGAAAAAAAAAAGACTTCAATATATGAATTTCTATTATAACTTAAGCAAACGGAGAAAAAAAATCTATATAGCACTTTAATATAGCTCAACGTACTACTCCAGTTAACAAGTAAGAACAGTTTTCTTTAAACTTAAAAAGAGGATATTTTGTTTTTTGCTTTAAGTTGTTTTGAAGATCAAGTAAGAAATACAATTATAGTATAGAACTTACTAGGGAGAGAAAACTAGGTAAAATAACACATTCAATTAGCAATACAGGTTTCTGTGTCATTTGTCACGGTAATCAGAAATATACACTGATTCCAAGAACGACGTGTAGTTGCTAAATAAACCGCGATGGACAGATGTGTTACTAGTTAGGACAAGATGTACTGGGAAGTGCGGAATATATATGAATCTGCTTAGTTGTTTTAATATTGATGGGTATAGGGATGCACTCTGTAAAATCGGAAACGAAAT